>NC_135375.1:67952173-68252173 GCF_049243985.1 Paroedura picta
CATACATGGAATAGTCATCCAGTTATTTTACAGGAATGAATGTTCAAAACCACCACCATTAATAGTTCAACTGAAACTGTGGACAATTCATACGTCTTCTCCATGTCTTTCTAGGAACCACATCCACACATATTGTGGAATCATACTATAGCATTCAATCACAACAGAACTACCCTGTGAGGACAAGGGAATCACATTGCAATTTAATGTCAAAGTGCAGCCCAGCTTATACCTGCAACTGTACTAAAACTTGGTGGAAAAACTAATGCAGTTCAATCAAGTGATGGGAGGGAGAAGGGTCAGAGCTAATCTACAAGCTCCAGAGAGGACCAGAACCACCCACAGAGGGCTTTCAGAATAACTGCAAAGACAGAAATGCTACAATTCCCACTTGGAGGCTTATGATATATAACAACATCAAACACTGAACATTTCATATAGATGATATAACAGCAGCAGACAATAATCATGCAGCTAACCTCGTCAAGATTCACTGGTTGCCTGACAAGATACAAAATACAGAGTTTGGTTTTGATGTGCTTTCATCTTTCAATTGGAAGTTCAAGCATCCTTTTCGCTAATAGGATAAACAGGCCAACGCCTAATATGTCATTATGTACCTGGATCCGTGGTGGATAACAAGCTTCACTAACAAATTCTGTATGTCTCTCCCAAACTGATGATTTCTCTTGGCAGAAAATGGGTATTAAGGGGCCAACAGAGTGACTCATTTGTAGCCATGGTGACTAAATCCAGCCAGAATCTATCTGGAGAATCCTCACTTACGTAAACTCACAGATCATGTAACATAAGGGATACCCCAAGGTATACATTTCAGTACAGTTTTATATTCCCTGCTGAAGACTGCCACAACCTTGTAGTCACTGCTTGATTTAATTAGTTTTCAGTCTTTCCAAAGGGAAAAATTATGCCATTGCTTATTTTCAAAAGTGTATTGTGCCTGCACTTCCGAACTCCTAGAAGAAGACATGTTGACCCTTTTAACCACATAGAATGAAGAATACAGCAACATGTTCCACAGCTTTATTGGAACAACTAAAGTTCCACATGTGGATAATGTAGGCATTATTGATACACAGAATTATTCAGGCAAATATACTCAAGTGAAAAAACAAAGTAATCATGATACACGGTACTAGTTGTTTACTTGGTACACTTGAATGTTCTTTGAACAAAGAGTGCTAATGTTTGAGCAGAAACTATATTAATTGGATTACAGACTGATTGGTTTTTACCACAGAGATCAGATTACATCCCCACTGAAACAAAACATACATCAAAGATTTTTTAAATCATTAAATCAGGTAATTTTATATTGAAATGTCATTTTTAGGGCATGTATGCAATAACTGCATTCCTGGGAAAATCCTTGTCATTTTGAGACTTATATAAACTTTTCTGTTACTTACCATATGCACTAAAAGTACCAGCAGGTCAGGCAAAAAAAGATGTGATGCAGGGTATTTTCTAGGAGAGACTTAAAAGTATTTTTTCTTTAATTTTTTACATTGGCTGATTCCACATGGTGGCAGCTGTACCATGCCGCCAGCGGTGCAGTGTTGCAAAGCATAAATCTCTACAGCTTTCCATTTCCACACAGGGGACATATTTCAGTGGGACAACTGGTATCCCACTGAAATGTGTCCTGACTGTTTACGCACCGGGAACTTCACTGCCCCAGCTCTCATGCAGGAGCACAAATCGGGGGTGGATGAGGCACACCAGGCCAAATGTTCCCCCATGTGGGTGCAGGAAGAGGTGGGGCAACCTGCCACAACTAAAATTTCAGCATGCAGTCCAGCATGAAACCTCGCATAAACGGTCCCTGAGACACAAAGCAGTGGCGGATTAGATCTGCCATATGGGGGGGGGGGGTATTTTACAGGAAGGGGGATTGTGTGGAACACAATAAATAAATATAAAATAAAAATAAATGCCCCAGTCTACCCTGAAAAAGTGCCACAAAACCAACTGGGGCAGTTTTTGCCCCCTCTGGGACACTATAGGACAGGGAAGAGTCAGGCCTTCCAAACCCAGCTTTTTCTGGTCCACATGAGCCTGCCATGGGACAGGCCCTATTGGCCCCAGCAGTGGGCAAATGGAAGAATCTACATTCCCTTAGCCTGGGGCTTCTGGGGTCTGACCCATGCCAGGCCCAGAAAATTGACAACCTGGTGGCAACATCATATCGACGTAGAGGTTTGCCCTGCTTCTACATGACTGCCCTCTCAGCCTTTTCTGCCTGTGCAGAATTGGACATTGGCTAGAATCTGTATTCAAATTCCCTTACACACTCTGTTCCAGTATTCATGTATCGCACAAACTGCATTGCAAATACTGCAAAACATTTGGGGACCATTCCAGGCACTTATTCTGGTATCATTATGACTCATACAGTGAACGGGTAATTATACACCCCACTTTTCTACCTTGAGAATCATAAATAATCAATTTGCTTGATTAGCCCTCCACCTCAGAAATAAAGGAGGGTTTGCATGAATTACCCTATTACCCATGCAGCCTTCACATAATTTGTACATGTGCTGGGGAGTAGGTGTATACCTCCTTCACCATCATTGGCTTTGCAGAAAATTTTCCATGAAACAGATCAGTAATAACCAGTTACCTAAACTGTGTCAAAACAATGAACTACTGCTACACCTTTATGCACAGGAATACCTGTGCCACACTGCACCTTAAGATGGTTTTACTTCAGGTAAAGAAGTAAGAAGCAGCAAGAGGAAACACTGAGTTACTTCAGATGACTCTCATTAGCTAAAGTGGACAGGATGTTAACTGCAATGAGGCCAACCATTTGCCTGCTAGACTCATGCCCATCATGGCTCCTAAAAACAACTGGCATAAGAATAGGGCCCCCCTCCAGGAAATAATCAACATCACCCTCTCAATGGGAGAATTCCTGAAAGGATTTAAAGAGGCAGTGTTGCACTCATTGCTGGGGGGAAAAACAACACTGGACCTGCAGGAGCCTGACAACTACCGCCCTGCCTCACACTTAGTGTTTCTGGAAAAGTTGGTTGAAAGGGCTGCTGCAGATCAAATATCAGCATTCCTGGAGGAAACTTCAGCCCTTGACCCATTCCAGTCAGGCTCCTGACCTGGCCTGGTCATAGGGTAGAAACAGTTACAGTCACCCAGCTGGACTGAGGCAGGTCAGTCCCGTAGTATTGCAGTATTAGATCTGTCAGTAGCATTTGACACAGTCGATCACAAGTTCTTAGCTCACTGCCTCAATGATGCCAGGAAATGGGGAAAAGCCCTTAACTGGCTAATTTCCTTTCTCCAGGGTCACAGACACAGGGTAGCTATAGGAGAGAGAATATCTAGCCTCCACCAGCTCACAAGTGGAGTCCCACGGGGAACTGCCCTCTCTCCAATCCTATTTAACATCTTCATGCACCCTCTTGTTCAGCTGGTGCAGAAGTTTGGGCTGGAATTCCATCAATACACAGATGACACCCAGCTCTTCCTCATGATGAATGGCCACCCTGATTCTCCCTCTGAATCCTTAACCAGATGCCAGGAAGCAGTGATGAGATGGCTTAAACAGAGTCGTCTGAAGCTCAACCCTTCAAAGACGGAGGTAATATGAATGGACAGGAAGGGTCCAAGTGAGGAAACGCACCTACCCAACCAGAGTGCAACTATCGGTAGCCCACTCCACCAGTAACCTGGGTGTGATTCTTGATGCATTTCCAAATGACTCAACATGGCAAGTGTAGGGAAAACCCAATTGCATGTATTTCTGCATTGGGCAGCCCTGAATTAAACCCCATTAGTCCCTGCCTGAAAAGATGAAATCCGGTTTCTTGGGGATTCCTTTGCTGTGGGGCAAGGGGGTAATTTGGGACTGCACCTGAAGAAGCAAATCTTAGTGCGGAAACAGACAAAAAAGTCAACCCTTTAAAAATGCAGATCCAACTGATATTGCTAGTGCAGAAACACTCCAGGACTCTTCTGTCTAACAGAGGGCTGTAATAAGACACGGAATGAGAGAGATCACATAAGAACAGGATTTTGCCCTTAAGTAGATCTCATTTGCATTGATATGGTAATTTTTCATTGCTTCATCTGAGCAGCTAAGAGAAACTACACCCTTTCAAACACTTCCAACGGCATTGGTTATACCATACACCATCCCATTGGATACAAAAGAATTTGTGGTCCTGATTTCCAGGGTAAGTAAATGGAAGGATACTTTACTTCACTGAACAAGGCGAGCTTTGCCTCCAGTAATACTTTTTCATGTATTTTGAGCCAATACTGAGCCAGAACTCAAAGAGATGACAGAGTGCTCTGTTGCCAGAGGTGACAGGATGACAATTCCATTCTTTATTAAACTTTGTCTCTCAAATGTACCTAAAGAACTAATGCAAAACAAACATTTGCCTTTTTTAACAGAACACAGTGTGTGTGCACAACAATTAATGTGTACTTTGACCTTCTCAAGTGGAAGTAACTCTTTTCCAGAGTTCAAGCTTTAATATGAACCAAACCTCAGCCCTAGAATCCTTTTTAAATGCCGCAGTGGAGCATTTGAACTAATATAGTGTCACACTGACAGAAAAATGCATTTGTCTGATCCCCCCCATATAACCTATTTGCTTCCACATTTCTGAGATTAAAGGGCAGCACTTCCCAAAAGCCCTAGATTTCTTCTTAGCATCCAATTTTTTTCCTAGAAGTGAGCATACTGTTTGTGAACCTGAAATAAGGTTTTGATAATCCCTTAGAAAGTACAAAAGGTCACCTTTACTCCTGTGACCAGGATGTCAGAGCTGCCTGCACCATGTAGTCAGTTAGTTGGATTAAACACTTTTAAAATAATTGAAAAGGTGCCCCAATAAATCAGATAACAGATTTTTTAAAAGTAATCTATAGAGGCTCTGTCTGGTATCTGACAAAGGGAGTTTTGACTTTGAAAAGGCTGACCACATGTCTAATTTTGTTGTTGATCGACCTGGCATTATACAGCATCAGTGTTGGAGTCAGGGTATGTTCCTTTGCCTCCCTTCCTGCATGTCAAGGTTATAAGGGATGCAATCAAAATTGTATCTCGCTTGCCTTCTTTTGTTCAACCTTGACCCACAGATGTATGTTCCATTACACCCAATCATTGCAATACCTGACCTCCTTTGGTCCCCACTTTTAATCCACTCCCTTTTACTTGCCTGATTCAGATCTTAAATTCTGGCTTGGCAACATCGTCTGTAGTCATTAATTTAAATTAATTTAAATTATTTCCATAATCCCAACAGTATCCAATTGCTAAATTGGTGATCTAATTTCCAAGAGTCCCTATTTTACCTAAAAACCTTCTTTTTATAATGCATGTTGGAGTTTTGGTACTGTGTATATGTTAGTCAATAGACCAGTGAGGAGGTCCAGTAAACAGCTTCTAGTGGGAAAAGGACAATCTCTTGAAGGCTCAGCCTTCCTCCCATTCTTAGCTGGGTACAAACATCCAACTTGTTATTCATACACAGAGATAAACAAAGGATAATAAAGGTTTTCCAATGATATAAAACTGTAAACACAGCCAGCACTGTTAAAATCTTCCTTTGAGTGAACCAGGCAGCTATATTGGGATTCTTATTGTATGAATAGAAATAAGCAGCTTTATGATGAAGTCTTGATTAACTTTGTCACCATAATCACTTCTGGAAATTCAGGAAAGACAATATTTTACTCTTTAAAGTCTTGGAGATGTGCTGCAGCATAAAGCAATTGTAGATTGCTTTTCATCAGGTGGGGTGTACATTTGAGTGCAAATATGTATTGTGATTGACAAAAATGGAGGAGTATTACATGAACAAGGGAGAGATCAGACAGTATATTGTTGTATGTTTGGCTGGCTTGAGCACTAAAAATGAATAGTGAGCGACCTGACAAAAGAATGTTAATGTTTCTTAATAACTGTAGATGGTCCCTCAATGGACAATTTACCTTCAGGGATGGGGGTCTCAAACAATTGCTGTGCGCAGGGTGTGCTTCTGAAATGGAAAGCAGCAGTCTGTAGGTTTGTCGGAAGATGCAAAAAAAAAAAAAGATTAGGAAGAAAGGTGAAAGTTTCACACTGAGGTAAATGAATTGGCAGAGCTGCAGCCTTGGGAAGGGGTTGCACAAGCTCTCTTGTTAGCTTCTACCTACTGCAAGATGGCCTGTAAATACTATTTGCAAATGTCTTGATGCATAAATGGTCACTCCAGTGCTTAGTTATCCAAAAGAAACTCTACACATTAGCCCAATCCTAGGAATTTCTCACTGCTCAGAACTTGTTATAGTAAGAATTCAGAAAAGAAAACATATTGGGACCATATACAACTATAAGCTCATCAACAATGTTTAAACTCTTTCTTTTGGGGGGGGAATGAGCTTCAAAAGGGCTTGTTCCAATATTTACATTTCTATTCCTCACCTTGCAGAAAATTCTTAGTATGTATTGCAGTCCACTCTGACATGGAAGCTTGTTGGATGACTTTGAGCCAGTCATGGAAGAAAGAAGAGTGAAGTAAGCTGCTTGGGGTCCCCATTGGGGGAAAAAGCAGGATACCCTTAAAATATATTCAAGGGATAATTTGAGGACTTGCCACACAAATTGTATGAACTTTTATTATTCCAGCTAAGAAAAATTCACTAGAGCTGGGAAA
Organism: Paroedura picta; assembly: GCF_049243985.1. Lineage (NCBI taxonomy): Eukaryota > Metazoa > Chordata > Lepidosauria > Squamata > Gekkonidae > Paroedura > Paroedura picta. Next base: position 67,958,866 of record NC_135375.1, read on the forward strand.
TGTTTATGATATCAGTGTCCATTCAGTGACCAGTCCAAAGTCTACATAAACACTAGGCGTTGTAATGTGCTACAAAAAACATATGAGCACACCTGGGAAATGCTCTCATATAATGTAATTTGGTGGCTGAAATCTGTTATTTGCCAAGTTACTAGGAAGAGAATCAGTGTTTAGACTATTATAGCACTCTCTTCAAAGTGTCACCTAAGGAAAGCATGTGGAAACTTCAACCAATATTTCCCCTAGAATCTCAGTGTGGCATATATGGCTTTCCCTTCTCCCGTGTTACCATGTGAAGCAGCTAAGTGTGTGACTCACCCAGGGCATCTTTAAGGCTGAGTGGGGATTTGACCCCAGCTGTCCTCTGACACTTTAATCAACATACAACAAGTGTTCTCTGGAACTCAGTTATTGGCTATTAATACGTAGAACAGATCATCTCTCACACAAGCTTATAGTTTTTAAATTGTTTCCTAGAACATTTCTGAGTCAAGTAATGGCTTTGACTTACAAAGCTCTAAAGAGTATATAACTTGAAAGATATTTACTTCCATATGAAAATGTCTACTTATTAACATCTTTAGTGGCTGCCCTGTTACAAAGTCATGGTGCCTAATCTGTGGAATTACCTTCATAGATCTGTTCACCAGGTGTCAAGGCTTCCATTTTTAACATGCCAAGTTTAATTCACTCATTTGAATTACTGTTACTGGGTGCATGCTGAATTCTTCCATGTCAGTGTCACTGTGCTGCAGTCATTTTGTAGTTTTCTGAGCTATGTTAATTGCTCATTTTAAATATATGTATATATTATTTTAATGGATTAATGTTTTAATAGAATAAAAATGATATACCTATAGAATATTCCATTACACAGTAAAGTCATCCAATGTGGGCAACATTAATCTATTAGGAAATATGAAATTCATATACAGTTTCATTTCTACTGACAGGTTTCCCAGCAAGAAACAGAATACCATGGCTAAGTATGGCCCTTCCTACATAATCAGTGCTTTGAGTATACAATATATAAACAGTAGCTCCATGTTTCTTATAAAGTAATAATTTGGGGAGGGGTAATCCAACAAAAGAAATTTGCAGTGGGTTCAAGATAAACAAAAGGAATATTTTCTTCCCACATTGCATAAATTAACTTACAGGATTCATATTGGCTAATTTAGATTGCTTTTAAAAGCATTAAACCAATTAATGGAGAACAGTTGGTCAACTAAAATTAGCCATCATACACTGTCCGTGTTCAAAGATAAGCAATATATCTGTAATTCATACTCTGCTCCTCGTTTGTACAGCATGTCTTAAGAAGTAGCAAAGTTGTAATAATGTAATAAGGGGATGTGATGAGGGGAGATAAAATATAGCTCAAAGAAGAATGGTTTGCTTCATGGATTAACCCAGGCCATCCTAGAACCATCTAGAAAACTGACGGATTAGGTGGACCCATTCCAATAATAATCTTATGTTTCTAACTCTGGTATAATTAGCAGAATTTATTAAAATGCACTCAAAACAATAGAAAACAAAAATAAGTAAAACATTTTTTTTAATTCCAAACTACAAGAAAGTACCATTGGTGCAAAGCAATCAAAGCAAAACATCATGTTGGAAGAAATAATGTTGTTACAGAGAGATACACACCAATAACAGCAATGGAAGTTCGGAGCCAAGGCCACAGCAGAGCCTTAAACCAAGTCCCATAGCATTTTGATATTGCAACAGCACATATGGCCTTCCATTAGTTAGTCTCTGAGCTGTGAGCACTGTTACTGTACCATATGTGCCAATCTGAATTACTGAGCTGATTTATGTTAGCATGTGTAGATTCCCTTCCTCAGACTTCCTTTTAAGCCGTGTATCTTTGCTGTCTTGATAGAAATAGAAGTACAAATAATACAAACACTTGGAAATGGTATGTCCTGCCAGGTGTGATACATTTTTCTTTTATTTTTGATTTATAGGTGTTTCTCATGCAGTCTGCTCTACATTGTTTTCTACAGAAGTAAATATTTTGGAGCACCTCCAACATATCAAGAACATTAACCAGCCTCTTTAAAGATAAGATTTTATACAGGGCTGTGAGCTTGTGAATTCACGTGGATCAACAAACCACTTTTCTCACCTAGTGATAGTGAAATTAACAGGGGAACACACGATTAACATGGGAACAATGATCTCACAAGAAAACTAATTATCTAAACCAAGTCTGAAAGCTAGCTCAAAAGCAGAGCTATCATACCTGAGTCTAGTATGCTTTTGACTTGGGACATGCTCTCAAATGTTGTTTTCAGCCCTTAATCTGTTTTCATTTGTATGAGGTCTTCCCAAATATTTCAGTGAACAGTTTTATAAAAGACTAGTAGTAAAGCCTGTTGTGTGTTGAAATGCAACAGGTGCTAGGTAGTGATCCTAATATGATCAGTTTGTCTTGTATAGTTCCAGTTGGGAAACCACACCAAGGAGTGCAGCCAATCCTTCCATAGCATTTCTGACTACCCCTATTCCTTGCACAATCTGTCTGCTCAACAAAAGTATCTAACACGTGATCATTAGGCAGCAACAGTCACGCACATGTCTTACAGCAAGTGTCAGGAGGAAAGAACTACGATGCTCCCACTAAGCCTAGTTTCTGAGGGAAGGTTTAATCTGTTTTTACGGTGCCCCAAGTTCAGCATGTTTGTCTTGTCCCATAAAATGCAACATTGAGAACTGGAAAAGCTTGTAAATCCATAGGCCCACTCTTTTATTTGCATAGAGTATCCCTAGGTGTGATTTCTTTGTGTGATGCTACTGACAAGATGCACTATAACTACCTCCAGTTCTTAGTGCAGTACATAGGACAACAAGATAGATCACAATTTTATTCTAATCTTTTCCCTAGAAGCTGTAAAAATATAACTTATTGTCACTCTTTAACTACCTTAACTGTAACTGTACAGCAATCATAGTCTGTAAGAGTCAACAAATCCCTGTTAACTTAATTTATGTATGCTCAGTTCTTTTAATTCCTACATGGTCCAAGCCAGATAAATCTGTTTTGGACACATTTTGAAATCAGACTCCCTGTCACATCCTCTTTCCCTGACATCACCTCTTTCTCCTCTTTCCTATACTTTTATAGACTCCCTGGAGTTTTACCTCTGAGAAAACCTTAATGTTCTGGTGCCAGCTGCTGTTCCAATCTGTTGATTCAGAACATGCAGAGAGAACTTCATCAATTTCAACCTTAAGGGGGAAAAAAAGAAAAGAAGCTAGCAAATCTCTTAGTAATCTCTGTGTGCTTGCTCCTTTTGAAACAGTCACCACTCATCATCAAACCTTTACTAAACTGCAAGCCTTAACTGCCAGAGTAGGACCCACAAGGGGAATGATAGATTCGTAGCCAAGAATTTAGAATTGCTCACTCCCCCTTTCTCTGAAATCTAGCAATTGAGAAACTCAGTTCCTGACACTGGAATGAAATGAGATAGCTACTGCAAAGGAATGCAGATGAGCGGGTCACATATTGGAATGTTATAAAGGAGTAAAAAGAGGAAGGAAGAAATTACCAAGGGAGAAGAAAGGGAAGGCAACTGTAAGACGCTTTGAGCCTCCTTCAGTAGAGCAAAGCAGCATATAAGAACCAACTCCTCCTCCTCCGGAAATAAAACCAGCTGTCTGCAAACCAGCCAACTGAGAGATGCCTGATCTAATCATACCCCTACCTGTTTCTCTGGCAGAGATTCCTCCAAAGGAAAGAGCCTTGGTGCAGAAAAGTGACCAGTGGTTTCTACAACAATCTTCCACCAGGCAACTCTCAGCAAAATCTAGTTTATGGCTAAGGCTAACAGTATAGGACCAATTTCTCTCTCCTCCCCTAGGGGACAAAGTGCTATGCAATCTATGAGAATATGCATTAAATTTCAATTATATTGTGAGCCTTCTCCAATTGTAGGAAAGACAGGGTAAAACACCGTAAAATAAAAGATGCATCATGAATCCAGTAAAACACCTCATATGTTGGGAAACCATCACATGTTCCCAACTAGGGATGACAGATGACCTGGGGATCCCCTGGTTTTATAGATCAGTGGACTGATCAGTGGAGGGTGGACTCCATAGCATTATACTCATTGAGATGGCTCCACCACCCCAAATCCCACCCTTTCCCCTCCACTCCCACAGTCTTCAGATATTTCCCAACCTAGAGCTGGCAACCCTATTTCCAACTGTATGTTACCCATATATATCATGCCAGGGAGTCACCTTTCTCTCTGCATATACACACATACACATCCCTTAACATGTGCACCACATGTTGAGATTAGCTATGATTATACCCATTTCACAGGCACAAACAGAGCCTGAGGTGAAGATAGTAATGTGATCAAGGCAGTGCTGAGTTGAAAGGAGATGTTCCTAGACAGCTCTTGTTATCCCTTTTCAGCTCCTAATCATTCCCTGCTACATTCAGTCAGGAAGCACAGTGAAGGCATAAAATAAATGTACTCTGGCAGCTGCCCCAGCTGCCACTGTGGTGCCTTGTGACACATAATTAGAAAACAAATGGCAGATTAGCTTAATAATATTCATTAGTATCTAATGAAACTGAGAGTGTTTCCTGTTCAAAGCATGTTGAGTTGTTAGTGGAATTTAAGTAAATTCTGTATTTCTCCCCTTCAGCAAATTGGTCGTGCTGCGGGTGGGGTGGGGGGAGAGATGAGGCTGGACTATTAACTCTTTCCTGAAAGGCTGCCTTAAATAAACATACTGACAGGCTTGTCCAAAAGCTATTAGCTGGTAACACATGAAGAAAATGGTTAAAAGAAAAGGGATACTTCCTTTTAGACATTGTTGTTCTTTTGCTTTTTAAAAAATAAAGCCTGAGAATTTTAATGATATGCAGAAATTATAGCTGCCTTACTGTATTGCTGTAGAACTGACCTCCCTTGACAGTTCTTAAATTATTCAGCTATCAAGGGCCTGCTAAACATTAAATTAAGCATCCTCTCTCCCCTGTCCTAAACCATTAAGCTATGCAAATGCACAGATAATGGGGCATATGACAGCTGGAGGCATTAATCAAGCAGTTCTGTCTCGGGGCTGTTGTTATGTAGAAACTGCATCTGCCAACAGACAGAACAGACACAATTAGATCTCACTCAATGGGATGAGAAGAAACTACCTAGCTCCCTACATTCGTGTTAGGTTGTCGACCTGGGATTAAATAAGACACTGGGGAAATCTCTCTGCCTCTGTATCATTCTGTCTAACTTTTATACACACTCACACCGCTTGCTTCCCTATCAGTGCCGCGTTCTTTCTGCCTCTTAATGCCTGCCCCCCCCCCAGAATGAAAAATTACCTCTAATTGTTATCATTTGCAAACAAAGCCTGTCATAAGCCCCACCTGCTGCTTGCAATGGATGGTGCTTTTCTCTCCTTTGTCTTTTTTCTTTGGCTTTATTAGGGTTCTTTGGGGAACTTTATTTGCTTTTTTTTATTTAATGAATGTTGTCTCAGGGCAAGGTAAGGAGGGGGAAAGGCAAACAGAATCCTTTCTTGTGTTGGTCTTTACAGCATATGAATGATGGCTTAAAAATACACTGCATGTTCTGACATTTTGCCTGATTGTAGCGATGAAGCAATAGACAGTTTACTGCCCATAAATGGCTAATTATTAAAGATTAATGTTGGCAAATGTTTTACATGATATGCCCCCCCCAAAAAAAATTAATAAAGACCAAGTACATGAGTATTTTTATGTGTAAAGTGTCATCCAAGTCAAAGCCAACTTACGGCGACGTCTGTTGGAATATGCAAGATCTTCAGTATGCATAATTGTACAGAATATAAAGGGTGTCCAGCAAGGGAAATCAGAGGAGATATGCACTTCCTCCCTGCTTGCCTCCAGAACAGTAGTTGATCAGAAAAATGACTGCAGACAACTTTTTCAAAATTTTAACTATGGAGGTAACACTGAAATATTTTTCAGGCTTCAAGGTACCATGAAGTGATGTCAGCTGGCTATGCCTCCCTTCCATGCACCCTGGAAGTGAGAGAAGCCTCAGCCAGCAAAGGTTTAAATGGCCAGTATCCTCATATGGGAGGAGGTGATCCTTAAGGTATGTTGGTTCAAAGTCATAGAGAGCTTTAAAGGTCAGTACCAGGACCTTGAATTGAGACCAAAAGCTAAGTGGAAGCCAGTGTAGATGGAACAAGGCTGGAGTGGTATGATCCTTACAACCCTATGAGTTATTAACACTATTATATCATCACAGATTATCTCTATGATCTTGTCCTCACCTGATTTTCCTCTCAGTGGTACACAATGTTGTCATGGATTTTTAACTCATCACTTCTACTGATTTCTTTGTCTCAGCCTCTACAAATGCACTGGTAATTGCACAGTATTCTTTATTATGAACCCCCTGCAACTCAGAAAATGATTTTTTTCAGCTTAATCTTATTTTAGCTTTGCAGAATGAGTTGATAAATGCATCCAAAGGATCGCATCTCTGTCAGTAATTACTGTTCTTTTATTGTTCGTGAAGGAAAACATATGGTTTTGGCAGTTGTCTTCTGATCATCAACTTACAATTGCCATAACTCTTTGAAATATATTCTGCAGCAACTTGTTACATTTTATGATTGCCTTAATTTATTCATCCTGCAGCCTTACATATCTATTTGATATCTTTTTTCAGAATATGTTGGGTCTACCCATCTGTTGTTGTTCTTATGTTCACACATGTTTGTAGATGGGTTAGAATACAATGCTAAGCACAAACCTTAGTAGAAATCATTCTCAGTAAAGTTAATAAAAATCAGTATGCCCTCCTTTCTGATAAAGCAGTGTGTTTAAGATTAGGATGCCAATTCTACAAAATTAGAGAGTGTGAGCCAAGTTCACTTTTTATTTGTCCTCGAAGTCATTTAACAGCTCTGTCCAAAGATCCAGCTACATCAGTGCCCTGCTGATGCTGGCTGAGCCTTAATGTATTGACTAAACTATCCCAGAAGAAAAATGGCAAAACAAATCTTACTTCAAGGAACTGTAAACATAGCAACTGCACTGGAGTCCATGACATAGAATCATAGAGCTGGAAAGGGCCATACAGGCCATCTAGTCCAACCCCCTGCTCAACGCAGGATCAGCCCTAAGCATCCTAAAGCATCCAAGAAAAGTGTGTATCCAACCTTTGCTTGAAGACTGCCAGTGAGGGGGAGCTCACCACCTCCTTAGGCAGCCTATTCCACTGCTGAACTACTCTGACTGTGAATTTTTTTTCCTGATATCTAGCCTATATCATTGTACTTGTAGTTTAAACCCATTACTGCATGTCCTTTCCTCTGCAGCCAATGGGAACAGCATCCTGCCATCCTCCAAATGACAACCTTTCAAATACTTAAAGAGGGCTATCATGTCTCCTCTCAACCTCCTTTTCTCCAGGCTGAACATTCCCAAGTCCCTCAACTTATCTTCATAGGGCTTGGTCCCTTGGCCCCAGATCATCTTCGTCGCTCTCCTCTGTATCCTTTCAATTTTATCTACGTCTTTCTTGAAGTGAGGCCTCCAGAACTGCACACAGTACTCCAAGTGTGGTCTGACCAGTGCCGTATACAATGGGATTATGTCATTTTGTGATTTTGATGTGATGTCCCTGTTAATACAGCCCAAAATGGCATTCACCTTTTTTACCACTGCATCACACTGCCTGCTCATGTTCAGTTTACAATCCACAAGTACCCCAAGGTCTCGTTCACACACAATGTTACCTAGAAGTGTATCCCCCATCTAGTAGGCATGCTTTTCATTTTTCTGACCCAGATGCAGAACTTTACACTTATCTTTATTAAATTGCATCTTGTTCTCATTTGCCCATTTTTCCATTGTGTTCAGATCTCGTTGAACTCTGTCTCTATCTTCCGGAGTATTTGCCAGTCTTCCCAATTTGGTGTCATCTGCAAACTTGATGAGTAGTCCTTCCACCCCCTCATCTAGATCATTAATAAATATGTTAAAAAGACATCCACCAATCATTCTAGTTATGTCCTCTTTTTTGACATAGAAAGAGCCAATCCATATTCCATGACAACTGTAGGCCTTTGTGATGCCACTAAACTCTACCAAAACATACAAAACACAAGATGAAAGGCACAAAAACAATGCAGCACTCTTAAGTGTATTTATCATTATATTTATATACTGAAGGCTCAGGCAGTTCACATAAAACAGAAACAATACAGATAACTTAGATTAACAATAATGAAGTGATAACAACAAGCAACATAACAGTCAAAAAAGATGGAAAATATTAAATTAACTCATACTGATAGCCTAGTGGGTTGGGCGGAATTGTAGTGAGTGCCATAGGAGGGAGGCTCGGGGGGGGGGGGGGGCATGGGAAGTGGTGAGCTCCTTTTGCGGGCCCTGCAGAACTGTTCAACTTTTGTCAGGGCCCTGATCTCCTTTGGGAGCTCATTCCACCAGATAATGTTATGTGGGCTGTCGCCCCTCCATCAAAGGCTGGCACACCCGTGTCAACCCTTCCTGACACTCCTGAGCAGACCCTGGCACCAGAGAGAGAGAGAAGCCAGGTCAAGCCTTGCAAAGCATAATGGGAGAGAAACTAAAACCCACTTCTGGCTCTGAAGCAGGACTTGGAGTTAGGCTTCCCCCAACCGACTTGCTTGCAAACAAAAGAGGAGTTTGTCAGCACACCTGGCAAGTACAGAGAGACAAAGGCACCCCACCCAAGACTCCCCTCCAGCCAGCCAAGCACATTGTCTTGTAAAGGGAACTGGCCACTCTTTTTCAACACCAAATCTAATCCAAGATTTGGTCTTTGTCTTTTCCCTTACCACTATCCCCAGGCACAAGCAATCATCCAGGATTTGCCAGAAATGGGCCATCAGCCCTTCTAGACAGGAAATATTTCTTCATATTCCCAGCAGCTAGTTTCTTTGTCTCAACAACCCATTTCTTTGTTGGGACCTGGCTACAGTCGTTACTGGCCATCAAACTCTTTGTCCAAGCCCTGGACAAGATAGGATCTGCCCCCTATCACCTCAGGTCACAAATTTCCTTTAAATATTGGGCTCCCACAGCCACAAAGTGCAGTCAGTTTCCAGGCTACAGAAACTCTGTCCGACGTTCGTCTTGGTCCCTCGTCCGTCGCCCCAAATTGCTTCCCTGGACCTCCGGAACTCCGCTCCACCCAGAAGACAGGTAGATATCACTTCCAATCAACCCTTAGTATAGGTTCTTCCCCTATAAGCCTGTTCCTTGTATGCTAGTGGCTAGGAATGTACATTTCTTTGCTAGAGTACGCATGTGTTGTCTTTTGTCTAATTAGTGTGTGTGTTAATAAAATCCTTTCATGTTTAGATCATTGTCTGCCTTGGTTCTATCTCAGTGACATAATTACCCAGTAAACTGTGCAATACAAGGTCCCACGTTACGCCACGCTGCCTCTTGCTGGCTCTACTAGCTGATTCCCCACAACTAAATTTAGACACGTGTCCTCACAGACACGCATTTGGCGTAACAGATCTGGTGGATCACGCGGGCAATTGCCCCAGGGCTTTTATTCCGTGGTAAAAGCAGACGCGCAACTACCTCGGTTTAAAACCTCGGTGACGTAGGGGAAAAGTCTCTGAGTTGAACTAGTGGCTTTTGTTGTGTGAGTGTGTTTGCCAATTGCTGTTGTGTGAATTCTGGGTGGGCTGTTTTCCGTTCCTCTCCTTCCCTTTAGTACTGCAAAGCCTGCTGGCCATGGGCTAAAACGGTGTTCACTTGGAATTTGTTGTGGGTTTTGACTGTCGCTCTGTGGGGACCCCACATTGCATCTTTCAGACCCACAGGGTGCCTCCCACCACGGTAGCGTGTGATAGGGAACCCCGCCCTCACGCATCTGACCTTCACTAAGGCAGAGCTGAGGTTTGCCCTTTCATGTGCTGTATATACCGTGAATTAGGGCTCCTCTTCCTCCTCTTCTGATTGCGAGCTGTAGATACCGTGAATCAGTCGAGGTTTGCAGGTGCTCCTCCTGACTTCGGGCACTCCCGTTAAGTGCAGGGCAAGAAAGGACACCGTGCCAACCCCCCCCCCCCTTTAGTTTCCTCCTGTTCATGTGCTGTATATACCGTGAATCAGGGTTGGTGCAGGCTGTGATCATTCTGCAGAGACAGAGGACACAGGCCTGGTCTTTCTTTTGCTGCATACCGGAGCTCGGTGCCAGCAATCTCTGGGTTAATTCTTGGGTGCGTTGCCTGTAGGATTTCCCCTATCTCTTTGAGTGTTTGGGTAACTGCTGCCATAAGAGATGGCTGCAAAGATTGTTCTTGCTGAAGCCTTTCAGAGCAAGGACAGGGTAGACCAGCTGACCAAGTGGGTCATGTCAAAGGGGCGCAACCCCTGGAAACCTGGGTTCTTTAAAGATCCAAATCCCCTGGAGAAACTTACAGAGACTTTTCAGTCATACTGTGACTCCAGGAGGCTGAAACTGGGAAGTGTGAGTACCCACGCTGCCTGGGGTCTCTACACTGCGCTGCAGGACAGTGTGGCACAGATTAGAGAACTCCAAACAGCGTCGGTAAGTTTGGAACAGGACCTCCAACTAGCACTGGAAAATCAGGAGCGCGAGTATGCACTCAAGCTCTCTGATAGGGAAGCTCGCCTTGAGTCCCTGGGAAAAGATCTTGAGAGAGAAATCGGGGAGCGGGATGCTGTAATTAGCAAGCTCCACCGAAAAATAGAACAGTTGCAAGGAGAGAAGTTTGACTTGCTGGTGGACAAAAACCACTATGCAAATCTGGTACAGGAGAAAGATCTCCAGTGCCAACAGGCTCTTCTGAGAGCGGAAGAGGCCTCAGCTAGGGTGAAAGAATTGGGCAAGCTGCATGATCAGGCACAGAGTGCAGCACAATTTCTGGCTAGGGAAAAAGCAGCACAAGTCTCAGCCATAAGCCATGATGCGTGCCGCCATGAAATTGAAGGTCTGAAGCAAAAATTGGGGCTTCAGACTGCTCTCATTGCAACTGTTCACCCCGAGACGCTCCCTGCCCTGCCAGACCTGTCTCACACCGAGCAGGTACTGCCAGCAGAGGCTGTCTCACATCTGCCAATCAACCCTGATTGGACGGAAACCCCCACTCCGGTCCATCCCGTCCAGCATGAGACAGTCCGGAGACACATGGCAAATGGCCGTGTCGAGGTTACAAACCAGGAGAGAGTCATGATTTGGAAGCCTCATGAAGCGAAGGCTATTGGTGACCAGTTGGGCCCTCTCAGTAGGGACACTGGTGTTCAATGGCTGTGTACAACCCTAGAGCAGTACCCCACTGCCAGCGGGGAGGATCTATGCCAATTGGTAAGGGTGTGTGCTACTGGACCAGACGCACAAGCCTTACGGAATGGCCTACTCCAACGTAATATGGCACAGTTAGGTCCAATGAATTGGGCCCGGGAAATAGCCAAATTGCTTTGGCCGGGCCAATCAGCGGAGCTACTGTTCCTCACTGACAAGCAAGGCCCTGATGAGAACCCTGAAAGCTATTCAAGCCGCAAGTGCTTCCTTGCGCAGTTAGCTGAAAAGGTTCAGGCAAATGGTGAGGGTATATGGAACTTTAATGTAGACAATTTTAAGACACCATTCTACAATGGTCTCAACACCCGAACAAAAATTGCTATAGGCATGTTTGACCCGACCAACATTGCTTGGTATGCGCTGGAAGAAAAGGTACGGCTTGCTGGCGACCTTTTCCGTGAGGCGGCCCATGCTCGAGGTTCTCAGGTCAAACATCCCAAGAAAAGCCCACAGGAACCGGTGCAGGCAGTCACCTACGCCAACAACGGCCCTCATTCCACCCACAAGTGGAATGGAGGAAGTGACAAGCAGCCCTGGGATCTTTCTGCAAAAGGGAGTGGCTATCGAGGGGGAAACAAGGGAGGAGCCAAACCTGGTCCTGAGCGCCCTGCTGCTGCTCCTGGCAATGGCCTCTCCCCAAATAACCCCTTCGGTCCCCGCCCATCCCCGCTCCCCAGGAACACGGTTCCAGCTCCTGCTCAGCCGTCAGCTCCTATGGCTCCAGCCAGCCTCCCTCCTGCAGAGGCAGCCAGAAAATCAGTCCGGAACTGGTTCTGGTTTCGTCTGAAGGAGATGGGTCAGGACATGCGGCAGTTTGACCAACAGCCTCTAGAAGTCATGATCCAGGCCTACACGGACCTGATGAGAGCCCTACCAGCACCAGCTGCTGGCGCACAGCCGGTTGCCTCTTTGCAGGACCCGGAAAATCCTTTTCCATACTACCCTGGCTTTCCAGAAGCCATGGGGGGGTCAGAATAGGGGTGCCCGAGGTCCAGAGATCTCCCACTGGGTGTAATGGCAAAGCTTGTGCCTGACACTTGGGGGAGACCGACGGTCAAGGCGGGCGTCGGGACCTCCGGGAACTCTCTTTCCGCCTCCCTCCTGGTGGATACAGGGGCTTCTCTTGATATCCTCCACCCCAGGCTTGCAGCCATGGGAACTCCCACTTCAGAAGCCCGAGCACTTGCTGGCTTTGGAGGAGGAACCCACCGAGCCAAAGTCTGGCAGGACATCCCTCTCACGGTAGGGAAACTCACAACTCGGATCGAGGCTTGCGAGAACCAGGGAGAGGATGATGGCATTCTCGGAATGCCCTTCCTCCGCCGCCACAAGGTAACCATGGATCTGGCAAATGGCTTCCTTTGGAGCCTAAAAGATGGCCCCACAGAGGTGTCTGCCATCCACCGTTGCGCAGCCCTCAAGGCCCCCCTTCCCCTAGCACCTTTGTCCACTGACCCCTGGGTACAGGAGTTTCCTGACATCTGGGTAAGGGACAAGGCAGAATGTGGGTTGGTGCGAGGCGCCTGCGTGCTCATTGAGGGGAAAGACCCCCCTCCCCAACGGCAGTACCGGTACCCTGCAGAGGCAGAGGTCGGTATTGGCAAGACTATCGAGGGCTTGCTAAAATGGGATGTCATAACACCTATGCAGTCCATATGCAATGCTCCTCTCTGGCCCGTTCTTAAAGCAGACGGGGTGACTTGGCGAATGACAGTGGATTTTAGAGCGCTTAATGCGGCCACCCCACAAGTAGCGCCTGTTGTTGCAAAATACAATGAGATCTTGGCAGCCATAGCTGCAGGGTCTAAGTGGTACAGTGTCATTGATCTGGCAAATGCCTTTCATTCAATCAAGCTGCACGAGTCATGTTGGTACAAGTTTGCCTTCACATTTCGCGGCCAGCAATATGTTTTTAAACGTACTCCCCAGGGATTTCACTCTAGCCCTAGCATTTGCCATGCACATGTCATGCAAATGTGGGAGAAGCTCAGGCCAGAGTCTAGGAACCACGTGCTTTCATATGTAGATGACGTGTTGGTCCATTCTGACACGGAAGAGTGTACACGAGAAATCACACAGGAAGTGCTGTCTATCATTCAAGAGAAAGGCTTTAAAGCTAGCCGTGAGAAGGCTCAGCTAGTACAGAAGGAGGTAAAATACCTGGGTCTTTCCCTAGGTACTGAAGGAAGGACCCCTGACTCTCAGCGGGTGGAAGTCATCGCTAAGCTCCCTGCCCCCACCGACACGCATACTCTACGTGCTCTCCTGGGAATGTTTAACTTTTCCAGGGATTTTATAGAGTCTTTTGCAGAAAAGGCTCGGCCTCTGTACCAGCTCCTCAAGAAGGATGCCAAGTGGGAATGGGGCCCCAAACAGCAGGAGGCTTTTGCAGAGCTTAAGCGTAGTCTTGTTAGTGCCCCTGCGCTTGCTCATCCGGACATTGGAAAACCTTTCTATGTCCAACTTGCCACATCAGACTTAAGCATGGGTGCAACCTTAAGTCAAAACCAGGCAGGTACAGCCCGTGTAGTAGCCTATGCTTCCAGGAATTTCAGCCCCGTAGAGGCCAAGTTCAGTCCTTGTGAGAAGGAATGTTTGGCTCTAGTCTGGGCGCTGACACACTGGGAATTCATCATTGGTGGTGCGAAGGTCATTGTTCAGTCTACCCATACCCCTTTAAAGTACATCATCTCTGGACGCATCCAGAACGGCCAGGTGACTAACACTCGCATAGCACAATGGACCCTCGCTCTAGTCAATCGGGGCGTAGACTTTAAAAAGGAACAGAGAGAGTGCCCTGCCCCCTATGGACTCATTGTCAAGGGTGAGCAGCACGAGTGCCCTCTTCCTGTGGTAGAGTCCATGGACTGGCCAGTCTCTTGGGGTGCCCCCCTAGCAGAAGCACAACTGCAAGGCTTTGCATGTTGGTTCTGTGACGGGTCATCCCAACATGTGAATGGCTCTCCTAGAACGGGCTATGGAGCAATCCGAGTCCATGACTCCTTCTTTCTTTCTGGCATTGCCCGTCCTCACTCCAGCCAAGCTGCTGAAGTGACAGCTCTCCAAGAGATCTTGGGGTTCGAAGCTCCAGACTGTCCCCTGACAGTCTACACGGACTCTGACTGGGTCGCCAAGACAGCCACAGTCTGGCTCCCCATTTGGCTCAGAAATGGATGCAAAACCTCAGATGGGAAACCCATCTCTCACCTCGCCAAATGGCTGCGCATTGCAGAGCTCATTCAAAATCGAACTGCTCCTACCTGGGTTGCACATGTTAAGGGGCACCAGAAGAATGCGTCAGACATTTGTGTCTGGAATAACAGAGCGGACGCTCTTGCGAAAGAGGCTGCTCTGATGGACCCAGGGGGGCCCTTCCTGGAATCTCACACTCTCCCGCCCATTCAGCCCATAGTCACTCGCAAGGCCAAGCAAGCAATCACCCCTCTCCTGGACCTTGCTACGTTGCAGGAAGGAGACACACAGGTCAAGGACTTAATGGAAGCAGGCAGGGATCCAACAGGGAAGTACCAAATTGTGACACAGGATGGAATCATTTGGGCCAAAGATTCCTCTGAACAGCTCCACTGGCTAGTCCCCTCTGAAGTTCGGGGAGACTTGATCCAATTTGCCCATGAGCAAGGGCACCGGGGTAAGGACATCACCCTGGAACGGGTTAAGGAAACAGGCTGGTGGCCAGCCATGCGCCAGGACATAGAGCAGTGGGTCAACAACTGCCTTGCCTGCGCTATGGTAAATGCGGACCCTTCAGGTCCTAAAGCTGCCATCCAGCACCAGCGCATTGAAGGTCCATGGGCTCGCCTTCAGATTGACTTTATTGGGCCATTACCTACCACCCCCCGAGGCAACCGTTACTGCCTCATGGCAGTGGACCCCTTCAGCAAATGGATTGAGGCTTTTCCTTGCAGGAACAACACTGCAGCCACCACTGCAAGGTTGTTGTTTAACAACATCTTCAGTAGATTTGGTCTTCCGCGAGTAATAGACTCAGATTCGGGTGGCCATTTCATCGGCGAGGTCACTCAGGAACTCTGCCGCGCTTTGGGCATTAAGCAGAGGTTCCACATAGCCGCTCACCCCCAATCCTCGGGTGGAATTGAGCGAACCAACCGTACACTAAAGGAAGCATTACGGAAAATGGTAAAGTCCTCTGGAAGGGACTGGGATGAGAAGCTCCCTATAGTCCTTATGGCAATCCGAGGGACAAAAGCTATGCACGGGTACTCTCCCCACCAGGTAATGACTGGGAGGAAAATGGTTCTCCCTGAAAGTCTGTGGCTAGACACCAGTCTCCCAAGCGACCTGGATGCAATAGTTGTAAACAATGAGTGGGTGAGCCGGTTGGTCCAAGAGATTGCTACTATCCACAGGCAGGTAGCAGAGAAACTTGGGACTGCACAAAGGTGCGTGGACAAACGGCTTGGGTGGGTTCGCAACCCACAGAAATGGGAAATTGGCCAATTGGTCATGTACCGGAACTTTTGGGAGAAAAATCATGTCCTGTCAGCAAAATGGTTAGGTCCAGTCCCAATCACAAAAAGAGTGAGCCCTGCAGTGTACCAAGTGGCTATCCCCCAAAGGGGATCAACCCGCTACAAGTACTTCCATTGTTCCCAGCTTAAGGAATGGAAGGGACAATCGGACAATCCTCAGGATTGTGCCACTGAAGAGCCCCCGGAGGTCAAACCTCCAGCCCCCACCACAACAGTTGTGGTCAAACAACTCTCACTGAGCAATTCAGGAGAGCCTGCTTTGGAAGGTGTGGCAGAAACCTTCCTCCAGTTTGATCCAGGGTAAAGGGAAATAGGGACAAAGACCTTGCCCGCTCTCGGACGCGAGGGGGGGAGAATACCTTACACAGCTAAATAAATGTATCCATCTGGTTAGCCCCAATTGGTATGGGTGCATCCCTGATGGATGTAGAAAAAAATGAAGTTCTGACAAATAAATTGGCAGTAGCAACTGATGCCACCTCTTGACTGACCAAACCAGTCCAAGATCCTCTGGAGATTGTTGTAGAAGTACAGCACTCCATGAACTCAATGAGCGAACGTTTCCCTGGCACTTGCATGTGCGCAGGCTCATTCTATTAATTTGGCCCTAGTCACGGAACTAATCAGACCTAAATCTGAGGGCCACATTAAGTAAAGCAGTCCATGATGGCAACCCTCATGCCGAATGAAGCTGCCCTATTTGATTGGTAGGCTCTCTTGCATGTCAAGATCGAGCCGGGATTGCTCCGCCTGTTCGTGGCGACAGTAGTTCCACAGGAATTTTTCCAAATTCACCCTGTAGTTCTTCTTGGACTTCTAACTCAGTCCGGAGACATCCTCTATGTTAGCCACTGGGCTAGGATCTCTCTTCTATGGGTTGGCAGACAGTCAATGTCCAAAGTTGCCAATGCCGGGGGAAACAAGGCCTCATCTGTGACAGTGAAGCCATAGAGGCACATCACCTGTGTCTTGCCCCCACCAAAAATTGATCAGGAAAAACGCTCTTTTGGACGTGACCCAAGAGCATAATTTGGCCATTGGTTATCACCGGATCCAGCCCATGGCACAATTATTTAATCACTGTTTCTGTAAAATGTACTCAATCCATGAATGGGTCTTCGCTTACACCGCTCTCCTCTGGACGAAGCAAGAGTTCCCATATCTCTCCTGTCGTCCTGGGACTTGGTATGGAACCCCTCCACCACCTCCTCTTGCATCCTGCTCTTTGGAAAACCCTGGAAGCAGTGAAAGCAGCTGGAGATGCTGCCATCCTGACCGTCACTCACAAAGGTACCACTTTAGCCACCAAGACTACTAACTCGAGACATCACCAATGGTGGGAATCCCTCCTAGGATGGTCAAGCAATGCTACCGGTGCCTCAACCTCAAGATGCACCCCATCATCATGATCATCCTCATCTGCCAGATCGCCTTGGTCATTGCCCTTTTCTGCCTCACCTGCTGGGAAAAGGGACAATTCAACAGACTGTACCTGATTGCCTCGTACCCACAATGGAACCTTGGTCTACACTGCGCCCTCTACTGGCTGCTACTGCAATTCACCTCCTGACCTGGAGTTGGCTTTGAACTGTTATGCTTCCTGCTTTCCCCTGCCTGGGTATTCCGGGAAAATACCTCCTGCAGCCCCAAGGACTATGGACTCTGATTTGAACTCTTTTCCGCCTTTCACCAGCATGGACAGGATCCCTCCGTTCCACTGCATTTTTCTTGCACAGCTGTGGACCTGCATCACCTACAGCTGCATTTCCTGTCTACCAACTCAAGATGGTGATGGAATAAAAATTCATCTTTGATTGGAAAAATTTTGACTCTAGCCTACACATGGACTGGACTGACTAGCAGCAAAGCAATTGCAGCTGCTAGCGCTACCGGATTGGACATTTGATTTAAAGGGAAAGATGCCTAACCTCTTTCCCTCCATGAGAATTATGTATTTTATTTCATTTACTATTATTGTGTTGTTGTATTGATGTGTATGTGTGTGTATTTTCCCTTAGGATTTAAGCATTTTAATGTAATTTTAATTAATGATATTTAGAATAATGTTTTATTATAGATTGTATTTGTAAGGTAGATTGCTGCCCGCATGTTAGAAATAACTGCCCATACCTGTCATAAGGAAAAAGATTCAGTTTTCACTTTGCCAGCACATTTCCACAGTTACCTAAAAGGGACCAGCCCTTAGCTCCTAATACTATTTTTGCTTTTAATTTGGCTTTGATAGAGTAGGAAGTTTTTCTAGTGGCAAGAACTGGAAACCTACTTCACCCTCCCAAAAGTCTTTCTGACTATTTTCTTTTGTGGACAGTTTATCTTTGCTTACATGTGTTTTGGTCATTTGTGAAGGTTCCAAAGAGTTCCACTCTTTGTAGTTCCCAAATGAAGGGGGGGATTGTTATGTGGGCTGTCGCCCCTCCATCAAAGGCTGGCACACCCGTGTCAACCCTTCCTGACACTCCTGAGCAGACCCTGGCACCAGAGAGAGAGAGAAGCCAGGTCAAGCCTTGCAAAGCATAATGGGAGAGAAACTAAAACCCACTTCTGGCTCTGAAGCAGGACTTGGAGTTAGGCTTCCCCCAACCGACTTGCTTGCAAACAAAAGAGGAGTTTGTCAGCACACCTGGCAAGTACAGAGAGACAAAGGCACCCCACCCAAGACTCCCCTCCAGCCAGCCAAGCACATTGTCTTGTAAAGGGAACTGGCCACTCTTTTTCAACACCAAATCTAATCCAAGATTTGGTCTTTGTCTTTTCCCTTACCACTATCCCCAGGCACAAGCAATCATCCAGGATTTGCCAGAAATGGGCCATCAGCCCTTCTAGACAGGAAATATTTCTTCATATTCCCAGCAGCTAGTTTCTTTGTCTCAACAACCCATTTCTTTGTTGGGACCTGGCTACAGTCGTTACTGGCCATCAAACTCTTTGTCCAAGCCCTGGACAAGATAGGATCTGCCCCCTATCACCTCAGGTCACAAATTTCCTTTAAATATTGGGCTCCCACAGCCACAAAGTGCAGTCAGTTTCCAGGCTACAGAAACTCTGTCCGACGTTCGTCTTGGTCCCTCGTCCGTCGCCCCAAATTGCTTCCCTGGACCTCCGGAACTCCGCTCCACCCAGAAGACAGGTAGATATCACTTCCAATCAACCCTTAGTATAGGTTCTTCCCCTATAAGCCTTTTCCTTGTATGCTAGTGGCTAGGAATGTACATTTCTTTGCTAGAGTACGCATGTGTTGTCTTTTGTCTAATTAGTGTGTGTGTTAATAAAATCCTTTCATGTTTAGATCATTGTCTGCCTTGGTTCTATCTCAGTGACATAATTACCCAGTAAACTGTGCAATACAAGGTCCCACGTTACGCCACGCTGCCTCTTGCTGGCTCTACTAGCTGATTCCCCACAACTAAATTTAGACACGTGTCCTCACAGACACGCATTTGGCGTAACAATAAGGGCTAGGATGGAGAAAGCTCTTGCCCTGGTTGAGGTCAAGCGAGTTTCCTTGGGGTTTCCTTGGAAGTGCTGGAGCATAAGGCTTTTTGGGGGGTGTAAGCAGATAGGTGATCCCACAGGTACACTGGGCCCAGACCACATATGGCCTTAAAGGTGATAACCAAAACCTTAAGTCTGATCTGGAATTCAACCAAAAGCCAGTGCAGCTGCTGGAGGATGGGCTGAATGTGAGACCTCTGAGGTGTTGCTGTGAGGACCCTAGCAGCTGCATTCTGGCCTAGTTGCAGCTTCTGGATCAAAGTCAAAGGCAGGCCTGTGTAGAGCGAGTTGCAGAAGTCCACTCTGGAGGTGACCATCATGCGGATCACTGTGGCAAGGTGTTCCAGGGCCAAGTAGGGTGCTAGTAGTTTGGCTTGGCAAAGGTGGTAGCTGTCAGGAACAGTAGCCAGACATGGACAGTAGCCAGCCATGCTACGATTGTGATCTGAGCCTCAATCGAAAGGGAGGCATCAAGAATAACACCCAGGTTCCTGGTGAAATGGACCACTGATAGCTGCACTGTATCCAGGATGGATAGGCACGCTTCCTTTCTTGGGCCCTTCCTACCCAGCCACAGGACCTCTGTCTTTGAAGGGTTGAACTTCAGAAAACTCTGCTTGAGCCACTCTGTCACTGATTCAGGCAGCTGGCAAATGTTTCTGGGGGAGTGTCAGGGCGGCCGTCCATCAGGTGGAAGAGCTGTCAGTATGAAGGACTGTCGGTACTCCAAATAGGATCTTATTAACTATTACACTCAATAATCTTTATAGATGGAGGGTTGAGTTCTCTCCTGCAAAGAACTACTCTTTTAATAGGAAGGAAAGAAGGATGGGAGTCCAAGTATGTAATTCAGCCTCCTCCACAGATGTCTTGGAAGAAGACAGTAACAAGGAAAACTAGTAGCCTTTGCCAGACAAGCTCCCAGCTGGGGAATGGTGTTTCTGGGAGGAGGCAGAGTTTTTAAGAAGGCAAAGGAAACAAATGTTAGGACAAGCAACAAAAAATACACAACTATACATTCACAGAAGGATGGTGGAACAGGGAAAGAGGTTAGGCATGTCACATTAATTTCCCAGCATCCCCCCACCCCCGGGCTCTCAGTAGGTGCCCTTTCCATCCCCTTCCAGCATTTCTGAGGGACACGGCAACCCTAGGCTCAGCTCATGAATGGAACTCTGGCTATGGTTTCTGCCTGTGCTGTTCCATGAAGCCAGACTCTGAGCCTGCAAGACAAAAGGAATCATTAATAGGACAGCAGTAGGCATTGTAGGTATGACATCAGGTGGCACTAGGTGTGACACTACATTAACATTGTTGATGTTCAAGATACACCACTGTGGTGACTCGGTTGCCAACCTAAGCTTTTCTAGCAGGTCTGTAGGATTAAACTGAAGATGTGGTAAAAACATCTGGACATTTATGAAAAAAAGGATGTTCAGAGCAAAGGAATATTAACATTACTGATTCAATAACATATAATTTTTTACTTTCCAGAAATTGTGTCCATTGTCATAACTTTTCACAATGAAGATCCGGTGTGGTGTAGGAGTGTCATACTAGGATCTAGTGAACGCTAGTGCAACTCAGCCATGAAGTTTGCTAGGTAACATTGGGCAAGTCACGCTCTCTCAGTCAAACTTCTCTACAAGATTACTATGAGAATAAAATGAAGAAGGGAAAGTAATATATACCACTCAAGAGAAACAACGGGATAAAAATGTATTAAAAAGATAAAAGAAAATGCAATGCTGTACCTCTCTGTGTACATCTATTTCCTTTAACTTTTCCTGATATCATTGTAAAGCAAGACTTTATACTACAGGCAACCATCTAAGAGGAAAAAAATTGTCACTGTATTCTTCCAGATACAGTATACTACCACTGGTAAAATTAGAATGTGGAATTTCAGATTAAGAGTCTGTGGACTCAAACCAGGCAAGGTGTAGTTTGATTGAAAATCCAACTTTTTAAAAACATCTGGTATTCTTCAGGCACCTAATTCCCATTGAAACCAAGGGAAGGTACTGTGGCATCGTGGAAGAGCCTGTTCTTTCTATGCAGAAGGACCTAGGTGTTGTGTATGTGGGTCTCCTAAGACCTAAGCTTTAGGTCTGGAGCAGGATCCAAGCAGTCCTGTAACTGCATAGTGAGGATCCAGTCTGCCTGATCCTATCAGTTTAAATCAATCAATGCTAATCTGGCCAGTCAGTTTAAACCAATCAATGCTAATCTAGTTGATCATGTACACAGGCAGGGAGATCTATTTTCTGCTTTTTGAATATAAGTTGGGGTTTGGGTGGGGTTTCCCGGTACAGTCTAGGTGCTACTTGTATCATGTTCTGGCACCAATAAAGAGATGCAACGATTCCAGTGTCTGTGAGTCCTTGACCCACAAGATCCACCACAGATCTAACACTAGGTTTAATCTCTGGCATCTCCAGTTAAAGGACCAGGCAGTAGCTGATATAAAAGACCTCAGCTTGAGACAGTGGAGAACTGGTATCCATCTGAGTAGATAATACTGACCCTGATAGCCTAATGGGCTGGTTCAGTAAAAGGCAGCTTAATATATATGTATGTTCAACCATGGTGCAAAGGGTGGGATAAGCCTTCCATAGGCCATTTTCCTGACATGAAACAGCCTGGGCAGCTATTTACCCAGTTCAGGTGTGTATGCGGATACCCATGCTAGCCCTATTGTTTTCCCAATAAGCCAAGTAAAGCTTCTTGGGGCTTTGGAGAGTTATAGAAACAGCACAAGAAGAAGGGTTAAACAGCCCTTCTCTCCTCCATAATATCAATCTTAATTTGGGCTCACGTGTACCTTGGTTTTATGAAGAAAGTGTTCTCCTTCATGTAACTCCCAACATCTTGTCTGTTTGAGCCTGTACATGTGGAGTTCCATTTATTCATCCAAATGCAAAATGCACAGCCATGAAAGCATATATGCTGAAAAATCGCTTGTGTGCGGACCCCAAAGACACTTGAGAGGAAGCAGCTTTGGTGAGCTTTGTCCATTATCAGTGAAACACTCTTGCGCTCCCTCTTTTGAGAAACTTCCTACCTCTTCCTGAAGCTGTTTCATGGTGTGTCCTTTTGAAGGACTCCAGCAGTTGCATCTTAGTCAATAACTAATGGCTCAGCACCATCCACATTCAACCTTGAACTGAACTCTCTGGTTGGCCTTAATAAATGCTTAGGGTAACACCAAGATGCCAGTAATAACAGATTCTGCCCTATCATTTGCTCCAGGACCAATTTCCAATATTTTTCTTCCTATTGTTTTACACTCCTGCTAATTTTAAAGCTTCTTTTCACTTCTCATTTCCAAGCCTCTATTCCCTGATCACAGCAAGACACCCAAGATAATTATAGACACCGGTATTTTTGTGTGGTCAGAAGTTGAACTCTAAACCCTTAGGCCTCACTAACCCCCTGAGGTATGCTGAAATTCATAACAACCCTTGCTTTGTTTTACCATATTACTTAATTAATCCAGCTGTTCCAGACTTGCATTACTGGATATTAAAACAACTTGTCAATCTGTAATTGCAGATCTCCTTCCTCTCCTTTTTTTATCTAATTCAGCTGTGTTATATTAAGTCAGTCTCTTCCCTGTACTCTGTCTCTTTGTTTCATTAACTTCTAATAGAAATGCATTTGATAAAATGACTTGGAGTGAAAATGCAATATGACCAGCATGGATGTTGGGGTCTGTATTTATGAAATCCTACATATACTTGGAACAACACTAACATATTGTTATGAAATACCAAGAATGTTATATAAGGAAGATCTGGGAAATAAGGTCAGTCAGTTTTCTGAACAGACACTGTGCTGAACACAAAATGGAGACATCAAGGAATCCATGTTTTTTGCAGTTTATGGAAATATTCATATTCAAAGTCAGACTTTTGTTTCAACATTTCACTAGGTTTGAGTATCTATTTGCAATTTATATAGTCAAATTTTGCTTTTTACACAGGATACTTGAAAATTTAATATGAAATTAATAGTCTCCATGGAGAAAAGAGTGGGGATTTCCGCATCCTTTAAAAATAGTGAAATACTTACCTCTCGTTGTCATTATATTCTGGCCCATCCATATGATTATTATTATTATTTATTATTTTTAGATTTATTTCCCGCCTCTCCCGACAGGCTCAAGACGGGTCACAACAACTAACCCCATTAAAATTCCCATTAAAACATCAATCTATGTTGATGTTGCCAACATGCAGCGTCTGGGCAGTAAACAGCTGGCTACAGCCTCCATTTTAAAGTGCTGGTTGGTGACTCCCAAAAAGTGGATTCACCAACGTATGTGGCACTATTGAATGGAGAGCAGCCAGCAGCCCACCAGCCAAATAAAGTTAAAAAGGTGTCCCCTGTGCAAGCACAGAGTCATGTCTGACCCTTGGGGTGACGCCCTCTAGCGTTTTCATGGCAGACTCAATACGGGGTGGTTTGCCAGTGCCTTCCCCAGTCATGACCGTTTACCCCCCAGCAAGCAAGCTGGGTACTCATTTTACCGACCTCGGAAGGATGGAAGGCTGAGTCAACCTTGAGCCGGCTGCTGGGATTGAACTCCCAGCCTCATGGGCAAAGCTTTCAGACGGCTGCCTTAGCACTCTGCGCCACAAGAGGCTCTAAAATAAAGTTATGGAGGCTAAAATGCGCAAAAGCCACCTTCCTCGTCCTGCCCTCACTCCTACCCCCATCTCCTGGTGACAGGAATGTCTTTTTAAAAATGCCTGACATCTTGGAGCAACGAATAGGTGAACAAGCATGCAGGTGATAGCAGAAAGAATTTTTTTCCAAATGTAGCACAAAGCATGCCTCTCTAAAGCTTCTGCCCTCTTCCCCCTTGCTTCCCCAGACAAAGTTCTTATCTTGTCCTGCCAGCCCCCCTGGAGTTATCTCCTTTGAAGAAGACTCCTTTGAAGATCACATGGGGGAGCCAGGTTCTTTCTCCTCCCTCCCTCCCTCCCTCCCTCCCTCCCTCCCTCCCTCCCTCCCTCTCTTAGAGAAGACAGAAACCACAACCCCACAGCAAGAGCCAGCCAGCCAGCAAGAGAGGCAGGCGCCCCAGCCACCTGCAATAAGGGAACTCAACAGAGTGTGTGCATGCATGCAGGGGAGGCGGCAGTAGCAAGCTCTCACTGGGGAGTGTGTGTACATGCATGGGGGGAAGGCAGCAACACCCATGCAGGTGCACAGATTGGAAGGGTGGTGTAGGGGAGAAAAAACCCTACATGTGCAGGTACTAATGTTGGTAAAGCCCACACTTTCTCACTATACGTGTAGTTAAGTTGGGGCAATCAGCTGTTCAAATTTATGCATTTAAGAAATAATTAGCGGGCATCGATGGACCTTTAAATAATGAAGAAAGGAGACTGGCTGCCTGGCTTGAGTGACAGGTGGAAGAAAGAGGTGTATAAATCGCGTTGCTCTCTTCCGCCATTTCCAACAGCACTTGTGGAGAGGAAGAAGCACAAAATGCCGGCAGGGAGAAACGAGACAGCAAAAAAGGTGAGGAGGGGCCGGGAGGCACAATTTTATTTAGCATTACACAACTCAGCTGGTGTAATGCTATTTTTAATGATGTGCAGAAATGCCCAATGAGTTAATCTGGAAAAATGTCACAATAGTCCATCCCCAAGCTAGCACAGACATGTGAAAAGCAATGCAGGATACCTTGTTTACATGAACCAAGAACATGAACATTCTGTTTAATTTGTCATGATTTCTTCATGCATCTATTCTGTATTATTTCTTTAGTCCCACCCTTCTTCCAAGGAGCTCATGGAAGGATGCATGGCTGCACATCCCCATTTTATTCTCATTTTATCTAGCAAGAGAAGCTAAGCTGTAGGAGTGTGGCTGGTCCAAGGTCAACCAGTGAGTATCATGAATGGATAACAATGAGCTACAAGTAATAAGACATTCTCTCTTATTGAGTGTTATATCATCATGTTCTTCAGGACAAATGTATCATTTGAACCAAGTCTCCCTGTTTCCAGCCCAAAACTATATTACGGTGGCTTGCAAGTGGAAACATATACAGACCTAGCGCAGTTCCAGTTGAGCAAGTTCTTTTGCTTCACTTAGCAGTTTTCTCCCTTGTGTAACACTTGCACTTTTCTCCCAGAAATTAGTTGTACACTGCCTTGGACAAATGGACAAAAGCTTGATTTAATGCAAGTGGCTACTGCAGTAAATCTCATGCAATTCCACTTGCACAAGAGCTCTAATGCTAATGGAAATTTTGTGCTAGATTCAACCCAGCGACTCTCTATATGCAACCCATGTCATGTTGGGCTGATAGTGTAAATGTGAACCACCTCACAGGTATAGCTTTTCTACATATATATGTAATAAAATATGGTGTCATTTTACATAATAAAATTGAGTTAACATTCAAACTATTTAAGCCCACATGTATAAGTAGAACACATATTCTATATATTCTATTTTCATCTTGCTTTGTTATATGCACAAGAAACTACTATCCTTTCCAATAACCAAAAAATCTTTGTTCTGATGCCATGAACTTTCCTATTGGTACATTTTCTCCGAGTTCATTTCACACATGGATTCCCTCTGAGAATAATCCAAGAATGAACAACAGAGGGAAATAAGGACTTTACATTCATTGGTAGTTTTAAACAGCAAATGATTTTTGAATTCTAACTTCTCCTGATATTGAGTATTCCTGAAAGTTATGTGTATCTAGTTCAGTGCATAAAATATCACACATGGGACTTCCAAGACTTGAGTTCAGCACTCATTTCGGGGTGTTTGACAAGATGTGGTGGATATTAATAGTAAGCAAGACATTTTCTTCCATTGCAACAAAATCACTGTTTGTGTCACAGAAGCTATGAAGAATTAGTTGACTGGATTGTTAGCACCTTCCACTGAAAATAACAGTTGTCAAAATTCCAGTTGCTCAAATTAGCAAATAATCAATTTATAAAATTATATGTTCTATACTTAATTAACAGATGCCTGTTTGATGTACAACCATTTAACATCCTAGCAGTCTTTGTCTTTCACAATGGGACTATGTGCCCCCCAAAATTAAAAATAGGAAGACTAGATTTCTTCAAATACTACAGTAGACTAACTAGCGGGGAATAGAAACGTTTAACTTTCAGCTTTCTTTAATGCATTATTAAACTCAGGCATATATTTCTTCTCTTCATCCTCTTCAAATATGCTAATTCTTTATTTATAATAATATATTTTTTATTTTAAAGAACAAGATAATAATATAAAAGGGATATAAAAGAAAAAGGGATTATAAAACAGATTATACATATAAAAATATTGCATATTACTGGGTGTATGGAACAGAAAATATTTCTCCCCAACATCCCCTTCTCAAATTGTTAAAGATATTTTCTATAAGATACTGTAGTCCTTAAAATTTCACATTTTATTTTACAACTATATTATTAATTTCATCATTACTATTTATTCTATGTTACATATTTCATCATTTCTACATACTAGATATAGCTTTTAATATACCCAGGTTAAAAGAAAGCCTACTATATATCACATAATGAAAAATAAAGTGTGGTGAAGGACAACCATCTGCTGCGCAAGAAGTAAATACTAACAGGTATGCTGGTGTACCACGTAATCAGTGATGTGAGTAACCACTGGAACTCCACCTGTGCTGCGCTTGAGTGTTTGGTGGAACAGAAAAGAGTCCTGACTGCTCTGATCTCTGAGATGAGGGTCATTTGGGAAGAGAGCTGGCTCACACATAAGAAGTGGTTGACTATTCCTCAGACTGCGAATGGTCTTAGGCTTTTTAAGAGCTACACAGAGAGGTTCTCATCTGACATGGCAGGCTCTGGTTATCCCCATGATCCAAATGGCTTTTGAGGACTTCTCTCTGAAGCCAGTGCACATGTAGTTCCCATAGTGCACACACTTGTGAAATAGCTGCAAGAAGGACTCAAGCCTCACCTTGCCTCTCACACAGCAAAAGGTACAGACCATACAAGAGGAGGATCATGCATCAAGGTCAAGATTGCTGAGCAGGACAAAGAGCACATTTGCTAGAGAGACGAACTCCCCCAGCAAGTTGAGTACATGCAGGCCAAGAGAGGCACATTGGCATAAGCTGGGGGGGGGGGGAGCAAGAGCAGCTCTGCTGCTGTTCCTCCCCATCTCCCTCAGTTAGGGTTGTGCGCTTCAGTCACCGAAGCAGCTGTTTGAGCCTGAAGCAGTCAGCACCGTGGCGCAGGGGGGAGGAGCAGCGCCTGCGCACCAGTCAAGTCCGCACACAGGTGTAATGCCACCGCAGGGGCAGCGTCGCCACAGGCGCAGGGCCACCACAGGCACAGCGCCACTGCAAGCACTGCCGCTGCAAGCACCTTCCCTCCCATGCGTGCCACGGCACTAGCTGCTCCAGGCTCTAATGGCTGTTTCAGCAGCCGAAGCTCACAACCCCTAGTAGGCAGTGCCCCCCCATTGGCTACCACCACAATGACCTGTCCTGTTTCTTGTACATACTTTTGCCATAGATGTCAAGTATCATTGTGTGTCCAATTTTTTGAATATGAAAAAACATTCCTTTAGTCTCTCATTTTGTCTAGTTTAAATTATTCCAGAAATACACAAATAATCCAAGAAATTCACCTTAAATGACCTGGTACATATTAATAAAATTATGAGTCATCAGATTTTCCATTTATAAATGAATACGTCCCTGTCAATGTTGAATATGTCTCCACCTGCCCTCCCCTGTTTCAGAGGCATTAAAAGAACTTCTATCTGTGAATCTGCTGCTGCCACCAAAAGAAACAGTTTTCAAGTCCGTGCTAAGTAAACTCAGCTTCTCAATCCTATCTTCCCTGGCAGTCTTATAAGATCTTCTGTCCAGGACTGTGCTGATGCAGCTTCTAAGGCAGCTTCTGTGTCAGGCTATCTACTCAGCGTCGCCCTGCCCTATGCCTGTAGCACAAAGAACTGCTGCCTAGGAAAGGACTGACCCTCATCCTGCCTGACACCTTATATTATTAAGAGCTATTGAAACTGAGAGATGATAGAGATAGATGATAGCATTTATGTTGAGCCCCGCTTTGTGGCAGTAAAGCAAGTGAAAAATTTAAATAGATAAATAAAAGTTGAATTGTGAGTATTCGCATTGGTCAGTGAAATAGGATGGCAGCTGTCGCCTGCTCATCTAAAAGCAGAAAAAAACAACCCCAATCACAGTAGATGAGCTGGGTCCCTAGAGAGTAGGAATTCTGCATGGAGGGAGGAGACAATAGAAAAAGCAGGATTTTCTCCCCCTCCAAACATACATCTATTTTTAAAGGTGGGTGCTAGGTTACCATCTCTGTGTTGAGAAATTCCTGGAAATTTGTGGGGGGAGTTTGGGGACGGCAGGGTTTGTTGAGGGGGGAGATCTTAGCAGTGTGAAATGCCATAGAACAGGGGTAGTCAACCTGTGGTCCTCCAGATGTTCATGGACTACAATTCCCATGAGCCCCTGCCAGCAAATGCTAGCAGGGGCTCATGGGATTTGTCGTTCATGGATATCTGGAGGACCACAGGTTGACTACCCCTGCCATAGAACACACCTTTCAAAGCAGCCACTTTCTCCAGAGGAATTTGGTGTCGTCATTGTTTTTCCATTGTTGTTCACCACCTTCTGATTAAAAGAAATTTAAGTCAATTTTACTTACATGTTCAGTTTCAAACTGTGATCCATGGAGTGAACAACCCATTCCCAGTGGGTAGCATCAAAGTTTAACTAGAATTTGGTTACCTGCTGTGGCTGGTCACTTGAAGGATTATATATAACATCAATGCCAATGTGTAACAAAAATATCTTAAAAGCAAGGAGAAATGTAACAGTATGTAACCTAAGCTGTATAATATCATATATCTCCAAAGTAATAGCCTTTTTACATTTCCATATTTTGGGGAACATAAATAACATTGTAAGTATCTAAATACTTCTCATAAATACAAATGAGGTTTTTATAATAGAATTTTATCTATTTTCCCGCCAATCCATTTCTAAGACTTTGTTGGTTATATGTAGGCTGATATTTTGAAAATAATGAACTAACATTGACACATTTTGAAGGATGGAATTGTGATGTGGGTGACTATCCGGATGTCTTCCTGTGTTTTATATTGAAGTATGGCTTATTGTAATGCATTCTGCAACATAGTATAGCGCTTGTGGGTTGTATGTCACTCTATGCAATTTGCTGTAAAATAGCCTGAAAGCAAAAAAATTAACTTTTGTGCATAACAACTGATCTTTATTTTTCAGTTTATTTATTAAATGTTGTAGCCATAAGCTTCAACATTAGTATAAACTTAAAAAGGAAAATAAAATAAAAGAATGATCACAATAAACATCAGAAAGAGCATACAATATAATAAATACAAATAAATACAAAAACCATAAAAGTCCAAACAATAACAAATCAATATATTAAAAAACACATAAATTTTCAGTTTTAAATTCCCTTGACATTTCCTTCAACAAATCTCTTTCTTAATTTAATTGGTAAACGTACAAAGGTGGCAACAATGATAGTAATGGGCAGACATCAGCCAAAAAAAATCAATGTGTTCCTCATCTGAGTCCGGGAGGCTTGATATAACCTGACTCAGCTTACTACAGATAGCTTGAAAGCAAAAATGTAAAGTCTGTGCATAACAATTGTTAACATAGACCTTTAGTCTAATAGGTGTTTTCTTCTGGGGGCTTTAAAAATACACTCCATATCACAAAGATGGCATACTTACTCATCCAAGGCCTATTTTCCCACACAGAAGCACCCAAGAAGGAATAAGGATAAAACCTACATATCACTTTACTGAAATGAACCATAAGAAGGAGATCAGATCCCTTCTATCAACTCTTATTCCTGGATTTTCCAGGTAGTGATGACATCCAGAGTCCTACTCTTACTTGAACGTACCATAGCTATAAGAGCCTCTTGTGGCGCAGAGTGGTAAGGCAGCCGTCTGAAAGCTTTGCCCATGAGCCTGGGAGTTCAATCCCAGCAGCCGGCTCAAGGTTGACTCAGCCTTCCATCCTTCCGAGGTCGGTAAAATGAGTGCCCAGCTTGCTGGGGGGTAAATGGTAATGACTGGGGAAGGCACTGGCAAACCACCCCGTATTGAGTCTGCCATGAAAACGCTGGAGGGCGTCACCCCAAGAGTCAGACATGACTCGGTGCTTGCACAGGGGATACCTTTACCTTTACCATAGCTATGTTCAAAGCCCATCCCTTTAAAATATTGTCAGCTCTTTTATGTATTCCCCTTAAGTATCTCAATAGAATGCCAAAAAACACTTCTGGAAAAAGAAGGTCAGTACTCATGTTTTTAGAATTAGAACTAAGAGTTATAACTTGAGAGTCTGGTCATGTGCTGAAATAGAATATAAAAGGAACACACTATCATGCTTCTCTCTTCTGTTTCCTATTTAGATTCTACATTAGGCAAAAAATCATTGGGAATAAATCGCCCTGAAATCTACGTACTTTAGCTGGTTATAAATTTTCAACTATTTTTTTCTAATCTCATTCCCTTAAGCTTGATTTCAATCACATTTCCCATTCACTCTGGCCCTTTACTAACAGTGATTTATAAATCTATGTAGGGAAAGTAAAATAAAACAAAAACCCAACATCCCTGAATACTACAGACAAAATAGCCTCACAGGATGTATACAGAACATGGTGAAATGATGGAATGCCAGCAGAGAAGGGGGAAAAGAAAGCCAAATATACTTCACACATTAATAAGCCTGTATCTTCATAGTATAAACACTTGTAGTGGAAAGTGCCATCAAGTCACAGCTGACTTATGGTGACCTCATAGGGTCTTCAAGGAAAGAGTTCTTCAGAAATGATTTTCATTGCCTGTCTTTGCACCACAGTTCTGGCATTCCTTGGAGATCTACCATCTAAATCAGGGGTTGTCAAACTGCGGCCCTCCAGATGTCCATGGACTACAATTCCCAGGAGCCCTTGCCAGCATTCGCCAGCGAATGCTGGCAAGGGCTCCTGGGAATTGTAGTCCATGGACATCTGGAGGGCCGCAGTTTGACTACCCCTGATCTAAATACTAATCCGGCTGACATTACATCTGTTTCAATGCTGACCACTATAGGGATGTAATAAGCTAGAATGTGCAGGTGCTTTCCTTTGATGCAAAGAGTTTTCTGCCCACAAACAGTTTGTTCATCTGTAGGATAATCCAGTGAGATCCAGCTTACTGGCCTCTTCCTGCTGTACATCCTTGGAGTGGTACAGCTGTATCAAGTGTGGCAGCAGATAATGGCTCTAAGCCAAGATGATCTAACAGAACAATAAATTATATTTCTTAAAAACCAGATCCTCAAAACTGGCACTGTTAGGGCTCAGTCCAGCTTTCAGTCTTTGTCTGATAGGGGTACATAATGCTGATGCACTTCTGGTCATAGCAATGTTAATGAGTGATCATGGAAGTCCACATTTAGAACTACTGCATGGTTAACAGGAAAATGGGCTTTTAAAATGCTGAATTTAGTATGAATTGTTCTTTGAAGTCCCGTGTTTCAGGAGATACATAACAGTTGCAAAGCTTGTTTTGTTTTTTGGTTGTACTGCATGTATGGAGGGCCCTGATAATTTCCTAAAGGCTGTAGTAGAGGTATCAGTATTTAACCTTTTCCCAGTAGGTTCCCCCCCCCCCCAATCAGTATTCCTCTTGTCAAATTGCTTTCTTCACATAGGATAAAAGATTTGGCACTTTGTAAGTGAGCAGGTTGCCTACATACTGAAAATCAATTTTCTTTATTACCATTTGCAGATCCCCCCCCCTCCAACTTCTAATTATTTTCTGGCTAAGATTAAATTGCAACCAGTATGCTTCAAAGATCAACAATTATCTTTCTATTAACTAAGTGTTTGTCTCCCTCATGTGTTTACAGTTTGAACAGCAGATGAGAAAATCAAATTCTTTAGAAAAGTATGAGCTCTGCCACAAAACGATTACAGAAACTGCTTAGAACATCCTATTTTTAAAAAGAGTCTATCCAAAACAAACAACAACCACAGAGAAAGCAGAGCTGAAATCAGAATACGCAAAGAATTTGGAGGCTAGACTGCACAAAATCAATTTGACAGATCTCTGGCTGCCAAAGAGATTCAGGATTGATTTTTCCCTTTCCCATCTCAAGAAACTATTACATTTAACATTTTTAGCTTATCTTGAAATATTACCTTTTGCGGTTGCTTCTGTAGCCAAGACCTTTAAAACTCTGCTTTCAGTCATATAAGGAGCTGAATTTGCATGATCTCATCAATGACTTATAAAATAGCATTAAAGATCAATCCTGTCAATATTACCCAAAGTAGCATCAAATATGCTGTTATAAAACTTTAATATTATTAGTTGTAAATTTTTTGTCATCTGCTGTACAGTGCAATTAAATGATTCCCAACTTTTATGCGCCTGAAAACTGTAATTATACTCATCAAAGCAAATTAGCTCCCAACCCATGAGAATACTATTTATTTATAAACTGCCTAATTGTGTACCAATTACATGAGAATTAGTTAATGAACAGTCCTCACTGAACATACTAAATGCTGGCTGGGTAGACTGCAATGCGTTCTACAGGAGGGAGAGAGTTCAAAGGCTGCAGCCAATGGACCTGTGTCCTATTACAGTTCTATGCCCTTTCTTTAGTAATTCATAAACCTCACCTCGGTTATCTATAGAGGCTATTCTCTCAAAATTATACTGTGTTACACAAATGCTAAAACAGCATCTGGGGGGGGGGGACCCTTTCATGGAACTCCTGGGGGTGACATAGGCATGTTGCCAAAGAATTTTTAAAAATTAGATCTGCTTTTGCTATTAAGAATAAAAATGTGCCCAGAAGTACAATTAATCATCCTGTTCTAACTAAATACTATAGGCAAGGCAGAGGAAGCGTCAGTAACAGACTCGTATATTATGGAATGGATATTTTACTAGTGAAAATGGTCAGCAGGGATCTTCTTGCAAGGGAGCTCCATATGTGGAAAGAGGCTTTGCCATGCAATCAGTGTGTGAAAATGTGTATCTATTTCACAGTGCTCACTAGGCTCTATGCATCTTGGCCAGATGTGTCTTTTGCCATGGATGATTGTGCGCATTCTGTACAACAAGCAACATATGGTTTGTGCTGGAACTTGGCCTAAGAGGCTATCCAGATAATCTTTTTTTTTTTTTTTTGCATAAATAAGTGCAGCTTTATTTACTTAGATTTCTTATCAGAGTCCTGCTCTAGGTGGCTTACAATTAAAATAATAAGTTATCAGTAGCAAAACAAGCCATTCAAATGAGCCAGTAGCATTCCATATCCTGAAAGTATCTTTCTTCAGGGCCACATTTTTGTCATGGAGGGACTGCATCTTCCAAGAAACATGATTTTGTGTCTGAGAAACTGCAGAACTAACTACAGATATTGTTAGGAGGTTACATTACTCAGTAGTTAGAGAATCTGTTTTGCATGTAGAAGATGCCAAATTCAATCCTTGGCATCTCTTCTTAAAAGATATACTCAGTGTGAAAGACCTCTGCCTTGAGACCCCTTTGAACCACTACCAATCAGAGTAAGCAATATTGACCTTGACAGATCAATATAGCCATACGACACAGCTTTGTGTACCCATGTGTCCACTATGGATTGCTCATTGCTGTGTGAATGCCATTGCACAAGTACCACATGAATATTGTTTTTGATGTCGGTTCTGAGGAGTAATCAAACCAAAATAAATCATCCACAGCCTAACTTTTTTCATCAAGCTTGTTTAAGTTCTTAGAGCAGGGGTAGTCAAACTGCGGCCCTCCAGATGTCCATGGACTACAATTCCCAGGAGCCCTTGCCAGCATTCGCCAGCGAATGCTGGCAAGGGCTCCTGGGAATTGTAGTCCATGGACATCTGGAGGGCCGCAGTTTGACTACCCCTGTCTTAGAGGGTTATGTGTTCCTCTACAGTCCAACACTTATATGGTTTTGCCATACTTGGTTTCTCACATGTGGCAAACAACCCTGTGAAACACGAACACAATGTGATTTTGCATTTTCTTAATATTTTATGGTTGTTCATTCCCCACCATACAATTTTGGTTTGGGAGTACATATTTAGACCTTTTTTCCACATAAGTTACAAACATAAGCATAAGAAAGGCCTTTCTAGATCAGTCCAGTGGTTCATCTAGTCCAGCATCTTGTCCCACAAAGTGGCTAAACAGTTACCATGGAGGGCCAACAACAGGGCACAAATACCAAGGCATTCCCTTGATGTTGCCTTCACAAGCTTACTGTTTGTGAATATGGAGGTTCCCTTTTCTCACCATGGCTAGTAAACATTGATGGATGTTTCCTCCATGAATTTAATACCTGTCTACGTTCACCCCCATCAGTATATCCCCTGAGACCAAATCCCACAATTTAATTCTTTACTAACAAAAGGAATCTATTGCCTGACAATGTGGTGGGGTGTCTCAAAGTTCTAATCTTATGGAAGACAGAGAAAAAACAAGTATAGCCAATTTTTTTGGACTGGCAAACCCAGTTGAGAACAGGACTGCAAATTGCTCAGACAAGGAATGGTCTAATTGTTGCAGCAACCTGCAAAGAGACAGATGCAGTACAGAAAATCCTTCTCCTAATCATGGATGTTATATCTCCTTGACATATGTGACCTAGGAGAAATCAGTCTATTATCAAAAACCTTG
The DNA here is from genome assembly GCF_049243985.1 of Paroedura picta. Classification (NCBI taxonomy): domain Eukaryota; kingdom Metazoa; phylum Chordata; class Lepidosauria; order Squamata; family Gekkonidae; genus Paroedura; species Paroedura picta. The sequence goes on from NC_135375.1 coordinate 67,994,024, forward strand.
GAGTATATTCCCAAACCATTCTAAAGATGTCTATCATTGTACAGCTTGCCCTGAAATCAATAGACTAGAGACTGAACTCATTTATAATACAGAGCGGTATGTCAGCAGGGTGACACTAAAAGCATACCCCTCTCTTCCTATTACATTGTCACTATTCTCACTCATCATACGGTAAGGATGAAGAAAGCTGAATAGTCTGTGGACTTTGTGAACCCCTATAACTATGGGATTTGTGAAGTCTTTAAGTGTTGTGATAACAAATAATCCTGACTCACCCTGACCCACATTTCAAATATTGAAAGTCATTCTTCATACAGAACCCACATTGTTGAGACATTTATCTTTTCCTTCCATGTATTGAACCATAGCACAAAACTAGACCATCCTTCATAATAGTTCTCTTTGAAAACAGGCACTTCTGTATCCAGTATTGATCCAGAAGCTGCTTCAGAGAATTCTCAGTAGTTTTTCAGAGGTATTGGCAGGAGGACTTCTCCTCTTAAAGGAGCAAAAGATCTTGCAGCTTACTATGCTTTGGGAATTATTATTTTCTGAAGACTACGAGATGGAGCCACATAAAAACCAAAATACATTCACTCGCTAAGCAAGAGGATTGTTGGCAGCCCCTCCCCATGCCACTGGACAATAACAACATGAAATAAAATTAGCCCTCGTATGCTTAATTCCAACTGTTTGATAGTTTCTGAGTTGGTTGGCATTTAGAAAGCATTCAGGCTTACCACTTCAATACACCTTAATTTGAGGAGCAGCCACCGAGAGTGTTTTTACACGGACATGCTATCCAGACTTTCCCCCAGCACACTAAAGATCAGACTAAACCTACATTACACATTGCTTAATTACTGTTTTAGAAGACATTTGTATTCCTTTTGAGATGCAGGCTCTGTTGTTCCTTTTGTTAAAGGGGAAAACAGATGAAGGGAAAGAAGGCTGTCTAAGTTTGTCCTGCCATTTTCCCTTGCAAAAAGGTAATCCCACATGCCACATAGGTTGGAAAATTCCCGGAGGGTTGAGCTTGGGAAGGGCAGGGTTTCAGGAGTCGAGTGGAGAGTCCTCAACAGGGTATGTCAGAGGAACTGGAGATCAGTTATAATTCCTGGGATCTTGAGCCCCCACCTGAAGGTTGGTAACCCAACTTTTATATGGGTTTGCAAACAGAAGAGCTCTCTCCCCCAATGCTTTTGCCACATCAACTACACTTGTAAAATAGTCTTTTACAGCAGAAGAAGACTTGGTTCTTATATGACGCTTTTCTCTACCTGAAGGAGGCTCAAAGCGGCTTTCATTCGCCTTCCCTTTCCTCTCCCCATGACAAACACCCTGTGGGGTAGGTGAGGTTGAGAAAGCCCTGATATTACTGCTCCGTCAGAACAGCTTTATCAGTGCCGTGGCAAGCCCAAAGTCACCCAGCTGGTTGCACGTGGGGGAGCGCAGAATCAAACCTGGCTCGCTAGATGATAAGTCCGCACTCCTAACCACTACACCAAGCAATCATCAAACTAGATGCAGTTAGAATCCTAGAATCCTAGAGTTGGAAGGGACTTCATGGGTCATCTGGTACAACCCCCTGCACAATGCAGGACATCTGCCATCTGCCATCAATAGACATAGATTTCTGCATGTATATTCTGCCTTGCATATCACCACCTCTATCCTGTGGGCCAGATATACAGCAGCTGCCACACCAGAGAAATTGATGAGAATGGGAACCAGGACTTCAATTTTTGGCTCCAGCTGTAATTAATCCAAAGAAAGATGAACTATAAACATTATAGACTTAGTATGAAACTAATAGAGAGAGCAATGTGTTTCTTTTAAGAGTTATCATGGCGGAGAAACATTCTAATACCTAGGTAGTTCTGTTTCACAGTTGAGAAAAGACTAGATATCATATCAATGAATTGCAAATAAATGTGATTGGCAGTCTCAGAAGGGTAGTCTAGAAATTTAATAAATAATAACGATAAGACTAAAAAAATATTTGTAAATGCTTGGCAACCCCCAAGCCAGTTTATCCCTGTGCCAGTTTCTAGATATCTTTTGACCTTTGAGTTCCTCTGTAATCATGAGACCCCCTTTGACAGAGAATGACAAGACAGTTGCACTCAGTGGTGATTCTTATGTCAAGACAATAGCCCTGTAGGTTGCTGGGTAATTATAAAGGCAGTTTATAATCTAAACACATCTGGTCAGTCACAGCATTAGTATGAATGTACACTTGGATTTTAATTAGGCTATATTTTAAGCCTTGGGCTTTTAATTTTAATAAATATTATTATTTATTTTTATAGCACATTTTACCCTACAGAGGCTTGAGCACATTTCCCTTATTTTGCCACATGACTCAAAATGGAAGGCGCGTTTTACCATTGGGCAGCCCCAAATTAGATTCTGCCTTATCAGATGAAATGGCTATACCCAGGAATTTCCAAAACACATGGTAAGTCAGAGGACAATTTGGGACTGCTCCTGGAAAGGCAAATTTTAATGCATAAACAGAAAGTTTGCCCTTTAAAAATGTAAATCCAAATGATATTGCTAGTGTGGGAATGGTCATACATACACACACAGAATCACTCTAAATTAATTATTGGGCACCAACCTTCATGCTCACTTCCAGCCATTTGTCCTTCCTGTCAACAGAACACTTGTTTTGTCTTGATCCTACAGTGCCGAGAAACCAATCCTACACTTACTCTATCATGTTTCTTCCCACTCTTACTCTAGAGCTATCAAACCCGGCTGCCTACAGCCCTGTTATACAAACAATATTTTTAAAAATAAGAGACCCATTCGACCCATATGAGCTCTAAACAGCTGCCAAATATTTCTGATTTATTGAATGGATAGCTGAAGCAATTTAAAAACTAGTTACTCATTACTTTTCCTCCCCAAAAAATTAAGTAGTTTTGATAGTCATATATTTTTTAAATTAGTCTTGGCTGGTGAGCATTCCTTTTATGAGAAATGTCTAATTGATCCTTATTGAGCAAAACATTTCCTTCTACTTGCAAAACGAATTATTCCTTCACCTTCTAGTTCATGCCGAGGAAGTTAATAGTCTTGGTTTTTCTCTTGCAACAGAGACAGTTAATGGGCAGTGATCCCTCATAAAATAAGCATTTATTGTCCAAATTACAATTCCATTTCTAGTCAACTTTCTCCATGCAGAGTTCTGTTGGAATTAGAGATTGTGGGTTTTTCTTGTTTGTCAACTTTAATTAACCAGGAAATTTTGTTATTTTACTTCTTAGTATATTTACTGTACTATATGGCATAGTATGTCACAAACATATCCCCTGTCTGACAGATATCATCAGTGGTACTAAAATGCTTGGTCAATTGTTCATAGATTTCAGTGGAATCTATAAAAGTTTGCTGGACTTCATTAAGTCATTAGTTATCATGGACAACTGCAACAAAATATCTTGGAACAGTTTTGCTTGTGAGAGAATAGATTATTTCCCATGATTGCAGTCTACTAACCTAAAGCTTGCGAAAATTGATATTTCTATATCCTGAGTCTGTATTTTTCACTTACTTATTATTCAGTGAAGTATTCACCAGGCATTTTAATTAAATTAGTTAAACAATGCATATGGTAAAGATTAAAATAATCAAATATAAAAAACATACATTAATTTTAAAAGTACCAATGTGAATAGCTCATACTAGATTTAAATTAATCCCCTTTACATTGATTAAGCCACATATTAAGAATCCAGACCTTTACAACATCTTGAATTCACTAGTCTGATGAACCACCGTCACTTATTCCTGTGTTCATCCTTGCCCTCCACATATTACTTACATTATTAACTAACTAAACTCGTATTAAGTCAATTCTGTGTTCTGTTCACCTCCTACAACATTACTGAAGGTAGATAAATGTTCATAATTAAACGGCATTCTATCCTAAAGTAAAATAATGCAATAAAATATAGGACGACATACACTGTTTGATCTATTAAAGGCAAATCTGACCTTCACAAATTTGAAACCCAAATATAATGTCTCTAAGTGTATCTGTTAATGTATATATTAGATTTATGCCTTGACCTTCAAATGGAGGGGGGGGAAGCATTCAAGGCAGCTTAAGCTGGGGTGGGGGGACTTACATAAAACAAATTAAACCATAAAATTAAAATCAAAACAAAACTACAGAGATCTATTCCTATCAAGACAATGGATGCTTTGGAGGGTGGGCTCTATGGCATTGTACCTCCTGTCCTCCCCAGGCTCCATCCCCAAATCTCCAGGAGTTTCTAAATCTCGATCTAGCAACCATGCCTCCCTCTCCTGCCAATGGCCAGGTGGAAGATGGTAGCCCTATCTGAACCTGATGTTGGTGTATTGATTTCCTTAGAAGGTTCCACTGAAGAATTAGGAGTGTCTGTGTGACCATACAATTGTTCCACATGATATCTTCATAACAGTCCATCTACGGTCTGCACTTTATATGAGACAAGACCAGTAACTTCCAATATGTTAAATGGAACCCATTGTGAACCATTTCCATAGGTCTGAGCTCAGACTGATTCCTGAGGAGAGAAGGTATGTAGATAACTAGTGGCAAAGCAGAATACAGCTCCTTTTTTTTAGACTGCAAGTGTCTTAGAGCAGTGGTCCCCAACCTCCAGTCCGGGGACCGGTACAGGTCTGTGAACCAGTCGGTACCGGGCCGTGGCTCCTCCCCGGCTGCTGCCTCGGGGGGCTGCCCTGCCATACTGCCACTGGCTCACCTTTGGTGCTGTCCAGCGGCCGCCATGGTTGGGGCTCCCCCTCGGTGTGGCACTGCGCAGCTGCTGCTGGCAGCGCCCCCCAGCAGGTGGCAGGAAGTTAGGGGCACTGGCGGGAAAGCAAGTGGAGCAGAGGCTCAGGCTGCAGTGACGATGTCCCTCAGCAAAAGACTACCCCCCCCCCGGGCCTCAGTAAAGTTGTTAAGCGTTGACCGGTCCCCAGTGATAAAAAGGTTGGGGACCAATGTCTTAGACTACAAGTGTGAAGATTATCTAGGCATGTCCTGGGACAATGTCCTATAGGCAACTTAGCTGGGCTGGACCCAGTTGAAGAGCAGGGTGTAACACGTTGAGCCAACAGGAATCTTGCCAATCTGGTTGACCAGTCCTCAGAAATTTTCTTTTTCATTTATAGTCTGTACCATTTGTTCTGCTTGCCCATTTGCCTGGGATCTACATACTGCTACTGTAACAGCCCTAATGAAAATTTTATTAGTAAAGTCTTGGACGTCTTTCACATTGCCATTCTAAACTGGATGTCATCTGTTGTTAGCCCGTTTCCAAGTAAGTGATACAGGAATGGGGGTTTCATGCAGTGAATTTTGTTCCAATAATGAGCTGACTCTGAAGGGTTATTGTCATTTCAAATGCTAGGTTTTTCCCACCTGTTTTTGTTCCTCAAACTTTTTTTGCATAGTCTAAGTTGAGCACTGTAGCAGTAGACCATATAGTACTTCAGTGTTATAGCAGTTCCACTAAGATGCCTTGATGCCATTCAGATTGCAGCTATTGGCACATGGATACAGGGGGGGGGTAGTTTATTGGGTAATGGGTGCTTAGGACAGCAGTGATTGGTGTTACAGAAGTTGCCAACCTAGCATAACTGTAGCAAATGTCCTTATGTTCACTCCTCTACACAGCCCATGACTGCCCAAATATAATTAGCTAATAAGTGACTTGTTGCTAAGAGAATCTCAGATATATATCTCAAGGATGCAAACTTATTCTCTTAATGGGTTGAAGATTGGTGAGTGTTTTGCATGCTTCTCTGTGAGGCTAGTGATCTTTTGATCTTGATCTGTATCTCTGCTGTGGTTCAACTTATGCTGGAGGTGCTGCTGCTGCTGCTGCTGATCAACAGGACAGTTAACTTTTATGAAATGCTTCTGCACATACTTTGTCAGTCTTTGTAGAGATCTTGGGTGAGTTTGAAAAGCAGTGTGTCCTCTAAGTACCGCAGGAAGGCATCTTTGAAGCTATGTGTACCACTCTACTCTACACATATAGTCCCTTGTTGCTGGTGGGTTGAACCTCCCAGCTAGGACTGGTGGAACAACTCTGTGATGGGCAAATGGTGTGATGAACAGTGGCTGCACAATTTCTGGATGTCACGGGCCACTCTCTTCAAAACTGTTGACACTCTGAGACAGCAGTTGCAGCACCAAAAAACCCACATGCACACTTCTATTCCTGTTTAAAAGGATTAGGGATTGCTCTGTGGCACCTCACCAATCAAGACTGCTTCAGGGAACTTTGTGAACAGTTTGACATATGACTGTCAGCTGCTTTTCTGATTGTAAAAGAGGTGTATGTAGCAATTGTTCGGGAGATCATCAAATGTGTGCCTTGGCAATGAAATCAGAACAGTAACAAATGTTTGTTTTTTCAGATGGATTGTACTTTTTTTTTAACGTGTTACATAGATCATTTTCTATAATGGCCTCTAGTCATGTGTGTGGACAGAAATGCATGTCATAATAAAGGTTCTGGGTCATCCCCCCATATTTCTTTTCCACTTTTAATTTTTGTATAGATTCAGTACTAACCCAAGGGGAAAACCTGATTTTCTAATAAGAACTGTGTTTACCCCTTTTGTTACTGATTCATTGTTAAGGGCTATCATTTTTTTCAATACTAACACAGGCCCATTATATGCACAGGTGTTTCCCCTAGCTTTCACCATGCATGTCCATTGGGGTTTTCTTTTCCATTCTGCATTGATTTTCCTCCCTTCAGCTCTCAGTATATTTTCAGGCTGATATTTCCCCGTATTTATAGATTCTCTCAGATTCCTACCTTGTCCTTTTTCCACCCCTTTTTCATCACCCACATTGAGGCCATTCCTCCCACTCTTCCCATCATGTCAATTTGGGGGGGATTTTTTACAAGCAAGATGAGTCTAGCAATATGAGTTTATCATTACACTTGGATTTCCGGGGAGGGAGGATGAGACACAGACAGAAGTATTTTTGAAAGGAAAGTAAACATGGTTCAGAAGTGGTGGTTTGCATCTGTGTGCACCCACATGCAGAACAGGCTAGCAGGCGCTTTTCCACAGTGGAATTATTCTCCCTGCACATCTCAGCAAACCCACAGATTACCCATTCTTTCCATTGCCCCATCTGTCTCCAGGGCCTAATGGATTGTTTAATTTCATGTTGCATGTACACGAAAGCTTATACCTAGAACTTTGTTGGTCTTAACAGTGCCACTGGACTTAAACTTTGTTTGCCTAGAGAAGAAGAACTGTTTGTCAGACATTCCCAGTGGGAGAAAGAACCCCAGTGACCACTGAGTACTGTGGCCCCTGGGATACTTCAATGCTGGTTTCTCCATCCAAACCTGCACCAGCAGTGTCTGCTGGGCATTTTTTTCAATAGCTTGCCTGAACCTTCTGACTTGCCAGAAACACAGCTGGGAGGGGGTAGGATTGCTCAACTATACCTTACTGTTCCTTCTGCCCATATTTTGAATAGCTATTTGTTCTTTTACAAATATGGCTACCATGAAGTTTCAACAAGGAGAACAATAGCCTGGGGAGAGGCAGGGGCTTTAACTCTTTCTTCTTCTGCTACTCTTATGGGATGGCTTTGTGCAATGTGAAAATTGCAGGGGAGGACAGACGGGTTTCCAAAATCATGGCTGTGTCCCAACTTACTGTGCCTAAAGCTTCCAGGACCAAATCATCTGATCAATCCAATTGTTACCAAAAATATTCTCACACTGTCTTTAAGAAACCTCTATACAGATCAGGAAGTGCTTCGGGGGGAGGGACTAGCATTTCGAGAGCCTCCTCCCGCGAAATAGGAGCTGCTTGTGGCCCAAGATATGTAAATGTTCATTAGGTTGGGAGATGAGACAGCTAGGGAAAATAAGAGTGGTCAATCTCCAGCCTCCAGTTGCTGACCTTAGTGCTCTTCCCTTCAGGTGAGCAGCCTGAACCACAGCCTGCCCAGTGAACTGAAGCAAGTGGTAAGCATCCAGTTGCATAAAGTTTGTGGAGGGGAGGGGAAATGGCTTGCTAGAAAAATAGAGAGGGTTCCAAGTTCAATCCTTGGCATGCCAAGGTTAAAGTGATGTTTTAAAAAGCCCTATCTGTGAACCTGGAGAGTTGCTATCAGTTTTCTGTCATTCACGAGACATTGAGCTCTGCCAGACTGTATTGGTCAAATGCAATTATATAACTGAGGAGGTCCAATGAAACTAGGTTATTCCTAGGATACTAGCCTTGCTTGTGTTTGATGGTTACTGCTGAAGATATTGAAGACACGATGCTTTTCTTCTTGTTCAGCTTAATGTTGACCTCCAGTTGAAATATTACCAGTGTTGAAATGAATTATTTAGAAACATACAGAATTTATTGAGCCACACATTTCTTGTTTCTCCAGTCTAAGCAGATGACAGTGACTTTGATGCACCAAGGCATCGTCATGTATTTATGTGTGTTTGTTTGTTGTGCATTCAAATATGCTCACTGATTACCAGTTTTTTTGGCAGGAAGGCAAAGTTTTGCCACTCAGACAGACTACCCTGGTTCATTCAGGAAGGTCATAGAGTACCTCCAGTAAATTAGGGATCAGTTGATGAATACCTGTAAGTTAAATATGTATTTTTCTTTAAAGAGGGTGAAGGTGAAGGAGCATAATATCCAGCAAGAGACACCAATGTCCCTTTTTCTTAAGAGAGTATGCCTTTGATGCTCAAATTAAAGCAATAGAAGACAAAATGGTAACTATTGAGAATATACTGCCAACCAGACGAGTGAATGACTGTTGAAGCTTGAGGTGGAAACGTGTATATATATAATTTTCCCAGTTAATGTATATATATCATTATTTACAGTTGAACTTTATGCATTTTTCTTTTATAAAATAATGTAATTTTTTTTAAATGTACTTTTGCTTTGTGATTGACATTAGAGAAATATCCCTAAAGATTTATGCCTTTCAGCTGTGCAAACACAGCTTTCTAGTATATTTCTGTGAGGATTTCCTGCAGTCAAAGCCTACTTAGGTCAGTAGGCTTTGAGTGATGAAACTCTGCATAGGTTTTCAATGCTGAAATTGAACAGTGCTGTATGTGATTCCATGGTGTAGTATCAGAACTGATATTTATTTCAGCAAAAAATAAAATAGCCTGCAATATTACAAAATGCAAGATTTATAAAACCTTATAAAGATCATCTTGTTGAAATTATACAACCTCATTTGGAATTGGGGATCCTGATTACTTCTGTAATTTAGTTGTTAAAGATATCCGTCTGTTGGAGCTTGACCCTGGAAACAGCAGATGTGCCAAATTTTATTTCAATGACTTGAGGGGGTGAGTAGCCCCAAGATTCTGTTTGTAACTAGCTTTTTCACTATACCATAAGTTTTTAAAACGGTTATTCTAATGGATTTGTCATCTCTTTTGCTGCAGGATGGGATAAAGGCATTCGGGGGTGGAAGGTAATTATTAAATCTATGTTGCTGCTGCCCTAAGCCACGATCCAGAAATCTCTTTTAGACCTGGGCACAGATAATTGACTTTTTCTTTGGACATCCAACATCCATGTCATGTAATCAATTGGTTACAAAAGTAGCCTGTTTCAAAGGTGCTTCTTCGTGTTGCATGGAAACATAGGATCACCAGACTGGCTTCAAATGCTCAAGTTGGAATGTTCTTAATTACCTGAAAGTGGAATGTTGTTTTCTGAATGCTAGGTTTAATATAACTCTCAGCACTGCTGGCCATGGGCAAGTCCCTTGTGATTTTTCTTGGAATCAGGATCAGATCACTCCAGCTAAGTACAGATAAACCAACAACATTAATACAAAAAAAAATAGTGGTCAGGCTATCCCAAGGCAAGATGATTTTTTGCAACCCCCATTCCCCCATTCAACCCCCATTCCCACCCCCCCATCTTTCCTCCTACTGCAGTTGTAAGAGGCTGCAAGCAAGCTGGGAAAATGTTCATTACTGCTTTGTTCATTTGTGTCTCCCATTTTACTTCCCAGCGCTTTCCAGTAACTCTTGTTCCCAGAATATATAACATTAAGCTTTCATGCATCCTGGGACTAGTTTCTCAGAATACATCTGAAGTTGAAAGCGGGGGGTGGAGGGAGGATGTGGACTGAGAGGGAGAATTTTCCTTCTTTGAAAGCAGTTTGTTAATCTGTCCACCAACTGCCACCAACAATAGGTTTCTGCAGCAGCAGCAAAGTTGAAGAGGAGTGGGGTAAGTCACTGTATAAACATACAAAGCTGACCATACCAGTCAGAACACTGGACCATCTAGCCTAGTCTTGTCTACTTGGCCAGGCAGTAGGTTTCCTGAGTCTTAGGGGGTTGAACTAGATAACCCTGGAGGTCCCTTCCAACTCTATAATTCTATGAAGAGATGGAGGGTCCATCTACACATTACAAAATCCTCATGTTTGTTGTGGCATGTCTTGTCTTTCCCTTCTCCATAATTCATTAAGGGCTAAGTGGGCGGAGAGTGGCCGGGACCAGTCCAGGTAAGGGGCCAATCGGAAGGCGCTTTGCACCTTCCAACTGGCCTCTCACCAGGACAGACAGCAGTTCTAGCCCATTGGGTGAGGGCACAACCTAGGCCCTCACCAGGACAGGCCAAAAAGGCTTCTAGGCCCTCACCAGGACAGGACAGAAAGCAACGGGGAAGCAGCAGGACACCATGACGAAAGGAGGCCTTCCCCTCGGGCCTAGAAGCACACCCAGAGCCTCGAAGAGGCCCCGGGTGTGCTTCTAGGCCCGAGGGAAACGGGGTGGAAGCAGGCCTTCCCCCACCGGGCCCAGAAACGCTGCACCCGGGGACAATGCTGCCTCTATGTGTCTTCTGGGAAGCCACGGCAGAGGGGGCCTTTCAAAGACCGTTCTCACGAACGAGATTTGAATCTAGTATCACATATAAAGTGGGAATTTTGTGCCTTCCAGATACACTCCAGGACCTTTCTTTTGGCACCTGCAGGAGGGGGGGGTAGAAGCCTCATCTCCCCCACCTAGACACCCCTTCCTCTATCAAAGTGGAGGATCCCACTGCCACTCATCTTAATGCCCCCAGCATCCCATGAATCACAGAGGAACATGCTGCCACTGCATCATTAAATGTGCCTGTCCCATCCCATGCTCCCAAGGCCCTGGAACCAGCAGCCGCCACAAGCGCAGCACAGTTCATGGGCAGTTGGGGCTTCATTGCCACAACCTGCCCTGACCCATCACTTTCCCCCCACTGACATCCTTTTTGGCGCCATGGTTGCTTGTTCCCCTCTCTCTCCTGACAAAATGGGCTGTGAGAGGCTTAGTTGTTTGTTTGTTTTTTAATAAACAAACAATGCCCCCGCAGTGTGTCTAGCAACCCTTTTCCCTCAAAAAGTAAAATAAAATAAAATTGCTGGACTTCCCTGACATCGCGACGCAGTTGGGCCAGAAAAATGGCTCCTCCCACCGAGCGAGGGCTTTTCCTTTTTGCAACCAAAGCACAAAGGGAAAGAGGCTCTGTTGTTGCTATGATAATGAAAGCGTCTCAACAAAAAGTTATACTTTTAACAAAAGCTTTATTGAACTGCAAAGTATAGGCCCAGAGTGGTGGAGCTGTTCCCTTAGAACCCTCCCCCCTACAGTTTCTGTAAACATAATTCCATTTACACATAAGCTTCACGACAGAGCCAGCCAATAATAATTCCATAGTGCAGTTTGAGAACACAGAAACAACAGGGCGAGGAAGATACAGCTACTTCTCCTTGTGTAAATGGTTTTAAACAGAAAAAAGCCAGTGTGCATTTGAAAGACACAAAACACTAATTCACATGTAAGACAAAGCCCTGTTGTTCTTCTCAGCCAATACACGGACTATGTAATGTCTTGATGGACTCTTTAGGGAACAAAGTGTTACAAAGCTTTAGAATGTACAGATAAACAAAGATGTCAGTTTTCAACCTACTCTGTTCTGCCCTGTAAGATACACAGAGATGGCTTGGTGAATAAAATTCACAGTGGTGGTACAGGAAATCTATTGTCATTATCAGTTGCCTAAAAGAACACTGGTTAAGACAACCACCATATTATTTACAATGCTGAGAAGAAAAAATATGGAAACAGCACCTTAGTCTGTAGTGCAGCAAAGTGACCATGCCACCTAGTGACTGAAGTTATCATTCCACATCCATACACACAAACTTGGCTTCGCTGTTACACTCAGCCATCAAATCTATAAAGCATTGGGGCAAGGGAGGGATGATGGTGGGGGATGACTGGGTGTTCCACAAACATCTTTGGAAAACTCATAGTCAAGTAAGGAAGGCCACTTCCATAGATCCTCAAATTAAATGCCCAAGTAGGGGGGAAGGGGCTAGAATTTTCCAAGAATTACAACTGATCTTCAGACCACAAAGATCAGTTCCCTTGGGGGACATAGCTACTTTCAAGGGTGGGTTTCTACGGCATCACATCCCTACTTGAGCTCTCCTCCCTCTTAAGACTCCAGGCTCTCCAGGCACTGTCTCCAAATCTCCAGAAATCTGTCAAAAGGAGAATTAACAATCTAGCTCCCATGCAAGCAACTGGGTGTTTGGCTCAGTTTGCTGCTGATACAGACTCAGAGAACCAACCTGTTCCTTACTGTTAACACACAATTAGAGTTTGTAACCAGAACTAAAGTTCAGTAACTGATACAAGGAGGCCTATGGATATACCATCAAGTTAGGCCAAAGTACAGGTTATTGATAACGTTAGTTGATAGCAGAGTGGCTAATTAGGCCCATCACACTTTTCAAGGTTACTGCCTTCAGAAAATTCCACAAAACTCAAACAAGTCCCCCCCCTTTTTTTGTATGTGTGTTTAATGTGCTTGCATTCAATAACACACTCCACAGGCATGCTGTTTTAATAGATTTCCCTGCTCCATTTACGGTAACTTTCCACCTTGCTACTGTGACTGAGTGGCTGGATTTTGACCTTCAGATCTGGAATAGTTCTGATAAGGAATATACAATAAAACCTAACAAGCAAGTAAATGCTAACATTAATTAAAAACAGCTCTCCCCAGTGGCAAGTGGAACAAAACTGAATCTTGTCACATGAAGAAAGAGAATGGTTGGCTCTCCAAATATATTTTTAAAATAAAAAGCATTAAGATCTCTTAAGTAAATCAAATCAGTGCAGGCTGCAACTTTTATATGGTCTTGAGCACAAGGAATCTTTGCCCCTCCTGTCATGTGTCTGTTCCTCCCTGAAGAGTTACCACTTCATGCAGGAAGTGCAGTGTAGTTTCCTTGTATTCCTTTCAACTCCAGGGTCTGAAAATTAATTCATTTGAAGTACTGTTGGAAGAGAATTTTAGACACCATGGACTGCTACAGAAAGCCAATATGATGGTTTGAGATCAAATCAAGCCTGAATTCTTTCTAGCAGTTAAAAAGTTCAAATAAGAGAGCCAAACTATACATGGTGGTTCTCACAGGCCCAGCCAACAGCATTTTAGAGGGAAATTTAGCTATTTACAAATTGATTGGGCCCATACTGTGGCAGCACCAGGTGATCAGGTGATCTTGCCCTCCCACACACTTTTAAAGTGCCAAAATGGCTGAAAAACCAAAATCAGACCCTTGTGACTGTTTTTAAACAGGTACATTTAACTCTAAAATTGTGTTGGATAAGTAATTTTCCCCATCAAAATGCCATGCGCATCTATTCATTTACAAAAATACCCAATAATTTCTGAGCTTCAAGATGATCCAATATGACGGAGATTCAAGATATTACATAAGCTTTCATCTGTGCCACAAATATACACTTATATAGCTGCTTTAAATGCCAGTAAATCTTCATGTACCAACAGTTTCTTTCTGTATTGCCTTCCATCTCTTTGATCAAGCTATTCTAACCATCTAGGAATAATCCATGGGTAATTATAACTCCTGAGCTTCTTTTATCTTAAAAGGAGCCCATTTATCACAAACTGTCATGAATCCTGATTTAAAATTATCAGGAGCCCAATTATCAACAGAAATAAGGGATACTTCTTTCCAATTAAAGTGATTGATTTCACATAAAACCAAGTAACACATCACTTTTTAATTATGCACATTCTTATATGTAAAGAGGTTCTCCCACATTTTATTTTTTTATTCCAAGAATGTAATATAACAAACATTAATCATATGGTGATATAATGCCAAGCCCAATGATGTTTTCACCTTAATTTGACAGAAACTAATCAATCCAAATATCCTGTCACCTATAATGTTTTTTTCTGGTTACTTCTAACATTTATTCCAACTTGAAGAAGGAAAATAAAAAAATGTTTTACTTGCTAACTTCAGTCACCTAAGATATTCAGACTTCAATCTTAATTTTGATGGGCCTGATGCTCGTTCAAGGATCCAAGGCCTTTCACCACAGCTTTATTTTTAATCCGAAAACACATTTTTATTTCATATAACATTATGCCAAAGGCAAGATAATCTGGTTTCAGATAAACTGATACAATCCTTGTTTGTGCAAAACAGAGCCACATGACTCTGTGCATGGCTGCATTATTATATCATATCTTCAATTTAATCATACCACAGAGTTCAACCTCATGTCTTTAATGCAGCCACAATCACATCTAGTCGTACAGATATTGTAGGAATACTGTTTGTTTTGTTGCTTCCCTTTCATTAAAACAAGCCAGCCTTAATAATTGATAATACTTTGCCTAATGCCCATTTATGTCTCAAATTCTGCTGAAGGCAACATGGTTTTGCATATATCACACAGCCCTGCCAAGGGGTCACCAAAGCCCTATAGACAAGAATTCCCTCAGAGCCCATATTTTACACACACATACCAGATCCAATCCTAACATTATATTAAAGAAATCCTATGACTTGTTCAGTTCCATGAACCTTTGGGATGAAAGAAACCCCAGAATGTTGTCCCCTTGGTTGTTCCTCCTTCCCAGAAGCTCTGCAAGTTCAAACCCACCCTGTTTCTATTCAACAACATGGTGAGTAGATTATGAAGCCTGTAAGGATGAACTTTGTGCAAACTGCTTTTCTGGCTTTAGCCCACTCTGAGGTAAAAGGTGCTGTACTTAAAATCCCACAGCATTTACAGAGCACCTATACCCCACTTATCACGAAGTTTTTAAATAGTGTTTGAAGAAAGAGGATTGGATCTAGTGACTTACACTGCATTTTCATTTCCCAGAGGTGATTAGTATTGGCCATGATGAAAGCACTGACCAGATTTTCAGAATGAACAGAAGGAAGATTTTTGAATGAAGTAACATGTATTCAACTCACTCCTGTACACACAAATCTCTAGATTGAACCCTGTGGGACTGGATATTGTGTGTAATGATCAGACTGGATAATTTGGACATCATTAAAAAAGTAAGAAGGTCATCAGTATAAAAGAGTGAAGGTTATCAAAGACTGCTGGGCCAGACCTAAAGACTGTGGTTAGAAATAGATTAAATTCTGAAATTAGTAATGTCAGGTCTTAACAACTGGAAAAGGGGAGTTGGAGAAAACAGGGTGGACACATGAGCATTGTGCTAGCACACAACATCACTTCAGGCAAAACCCAGAGGTGATATCAATTCAAGAAATCTAGAATTTGCCATTAGATTTAATCATAGAATTTTGGTTAATCCTAAAGCATCCCCCACCCCATAATAACATCACGTCTGCTTTTTGCCAGAAGTGATGTCACAAACAAGCACATATGTCCCTACCCCCAAATCCTCATGGGGCTGCCCAGCCACTGCATAACATCCTGTAGCCATGTACAAAATAGAAATACATGGAGTTTGAAAGAGAGCCAACTTTTATGCAAATACATGACTTTCCAAGGCAACTGTTAAGGCAACACAGTAAAAATCAACAAAATGATTTTTGGAAAATTTATACTTTGAAAAAGTAGGATTGCTTTCAAGTGCCACATGAAACATTACAATTTCCAATCATACCTGCGCTTCAAGAAGGCAAAAGTCATAAAGGCAATCAGATTACTTCATGCTATTTTATTTTTTCACCATATGTTATAATCCAGAGAAAGCAAAACATTATTGTTTTAAATTAAGGAGACTATATTTATTGTACAGGAACTATAAGTATTGTGCAGAAGATTGAACATATTCAGCCATTATATACTAGGAATAAAACATGAATTGTTAATGCTGTATAAGCATATGTATGTCATTTATTTACTACATTTTATCCTGCTCTTCCTCCAAAGAGCTCTCTGTTTATACTTCATTCTCCATCACCACCATTTTATCCTCACAACCCTTTGATGTACTTTAGACTGAGAGAGGGAGGGAGAGACTGGTCCAGGTTCACAACAAGCTTTATGGCAGAGTGAGAGCTTGAACCTTGGCTAACCAGATCCTATTATTATTATTATTAAACTTTTATTCCACCTTCTCTTGGCAGATGCAGGGCAGATCACAGTATACATCACCCTAGTCCAACATCTTAATGGCTATACCATATGTGCTATGTTACTTAAAGTAAGTTCTCAATCTTATATTCATAGCAGAAAGGAAATGCTACACAAGACACTAATGATTTTGCCAATAATGAGTTATTTGTGGTAAAAAATATGCTGTGGATTTAATGGCTAAAGGTTCAAAGAACACAACAATTTTGGATAATTTTAAAAACTCATTTTGGGCAGATGTGGGAGTTATACTAGATAGATATAATGAAGCCAAGCACAAAGAAGAGAGGGAAAAGAATCATACATGCGGCGATTGGGAGGTTTGGTGTCAGCCTGTAATTTCACACAAGATAGTTTCCCCACATGAAGGCAAACAACTCCCACAACCTCAAAAATGTATTCTGTGTGAAAAGTATGCAGGAAGACATCTACTAAGAAGCACAAAATGGGTACTGTGGCTCTGACCAAAAAGTCTTTACCAGGAAGCTGAGCCTAGCCAGAAAGCCTAGTAAATATTAAGGTAAATGAAGTCAACTTCAAAGGAAGAGAGAACAAAGTAGTCATTGAATAGGAAGGCAATTTTGGTTTCTGTGATGTAGAATAGAAGAATGCTAGGTAGAAATTTTTGTAAGTCAGAAGGCATTGATGCAGTCAGTGATAGACTTAAGAAATTAGAATAGAAAATAATGCCAGCATCAAGTCCACTAAAAAAAATCTGAACCCATTAAAAGTATCCCATTGCAAAGACTTTACATAGGCAAGGTTTGAGATGAGTAATAAATGACTAGCAGTAGATGCAATATGAATATATTCCATAAGAAGTGCTACTGCCAAAGCTAGGTATGCAAAGGTATGCAAAGCTAATGTAAGAGGATCATGGGGGAAATGATCTGTAAGGAACACAGCAACAAAATTCACCAAAAATTATTTTTAACAAAACAGATTATGTGATCACTTACTCCCATAACAACTTTAGTTATTTCAGAAGACCACCATGTGTGTAATACCAGACTCTCATCCACACTATACAAGTTATTTGCTTTGAAATTTAAACGATTACCAATTCTTTGATGGGCTGATTATCTTCCATCCCCTTATGGAGAGCTATACAAACAATACACATTGCGACTTTATCCCCTGAGATCACAGGTGGGGGACTGGTATAATCGACCTGATATTTTAAGACAGTTTCAGGAACTGAACATACACGGATTACTATTTTGTCTGAAAAAGCTTTACTGTGCTATTTGGCCTTTCATACTACTTCCACCATCCAGGTCTTTGTGTTTGATTTTCGAGGGATGTGGCACAATATCAGGTCGAGTTTATGACCGATGTCTCTCCATGAAGCTTTTCATGTGCACTGACAGCTTCTGAACATCTTCTATAGTCACAGCATTATATAAAGAAGCACGGATTCCTCCCACAGACCTGAAATGCAAATTAATACCGCTACATCTTTTCTTGCTTACTTAAAAGAAAGAGTACATTAATTGAATTTCTCAGTTTCACAAGCATGCATACAAAAAATATCATTGATCCATGTTGGATCAACACTATTGGAACACTACTTTGGAAAAATATCAGACGCCCCCAAAGAGAAAGCTGACCCAATAGTCTCAGTGTTATTCCACATTTTCTCATCAAGCATCATAGGAAAGATAACCGCTGTTGTATTAGTCTGTGATCTTGATAGCAGAGAAAGGCAAAATCATCCAATATCCTCTTTCTCAGCATTTTCCATAGAAATTTGCAAGTATTTTTTTCATTCATAGCTAACACATTTAACCCAAGCTCATATTTCAGAACTTCTCTAAAGAGAAGAAATTAAGTTTTTCCTTATTTTAGGCAGCTTTTGAGAACACTGAGCTCTAGTTGCCTTGGCTCTAGATTTGTAGGAAACTTTACTCTTTAATTCTCTAATTGACTAAAATCACCCCTCTTCGGTTTAAATTGATTATTCTTTTATTCCCTTCCTTAGGCTACTTGTATTTACTGACTTTACTCTGAGAGAAATACTTTTAGAACCTAATTTGGAGTGAGTGTCTTAAATCATTAGAGAGAGCAGCTGAAATTCTCCTTTGGGGCTATAAGAACTGTACCCTTTCAGCAATTGCTTCAAAAGGCAGCGGAGTTTTACTTGCCTTCAGCAATTTCATCAAGAACCCCAATCTGACTGGACAGAGGCTGGACATCTCATGGAATTACTAAACATCTTCAGATGCCAGGGATCAGTTCCCCTGTAGAAAATGACTACTTTGGAGAATGGGCTCTATGGTATTATACCCCTGCTGAATACCTTCCCTCCCCAAATTTCACCATCCCCAAGCTCCTTTCCCAAATCTCCAGGAATTTCCCAACCCAGAATTGGCGAACCTGGGCTACACAATGCCATAATCAACAATCAAATTCATTATATGACCTCTTAGTAGCTTGAACTGTCTAAGGAAAGAGAAAGAAGCCAAAACTTGGGGCTGATACTGAAGACAAACCAAAGGTAAACAGTGATAACAAAAAGCATTAAAACAGGTGAAACAAAGGCATTTGAAGGGAAATGCAAATTCCAAACTGATATGAACAATTATCAGTAAGTATTCTTTCACACAGTTCCAAAAAAGGAAGAGTTTTATCACTGCTTTGTATATTGTTAGCACTGCCTTTTTTGCACAGCAAGGTGATTGAAGCATTCTTCAACCCATGTTAGTCTGTCTCTAGAAGTGAAAAAGAGCAGGAGTCCAGTAGCAACTTAAAGACTAATAAAATTTGTGGCAGGGTACGAACTTTCATGAGTCGCTGCTCACAAAGATATCTGAAACTGTGGCTCACAAAAGCATGCCTCAGTGACTGACTTACCTATGTCCTTTCAGAGATATCATGTTGTTTGCTACAGCTTCATCAAGGAATTTCTTTTCCAGGGCCTCATCACCCTTACTACTGCCAATCCGGAAGGGAACATTCATTCTGCTTCTGCTTTTTCTCTCTACAGGACATCTGAAAATTTCACAAGTATATTTTTTGCCTGGTTACTAATCCAGTACACCCTAAATAAAGCAGATTATGACCGAGTCCAGTACTGTGAGGAAGCAGGATTTTTTGGTTGAATCTCCTTAAAAAACAAGGCGGAATAGACTTAAATTCTGATCTGTGATCAAACCTAACTATGGACAAAATCCAACAATCCTAGTCAGACCAATGACTTTGGGGATGAAGAGGGTGGTGGCAGATTTGACCCAGGTCAATTGGAAACTTTATGCCTATGGTAAGGTAAATCACTTAGAGATAGGATACTGAGACCCCAAGGGGTCAGAAAAGTTGCAATCCCTTTGATATGGATTTCTCGCAAAAGATCTCTGCTTAAACTGAGATGAGAATGATTGTGGCATGCCTGGGGACTTAGCTGTCTGCCTGTTCTTCTTTATCAGGAAAAGCATCTCTTCAGTCTTGGAAGAGAAACCAGTGGAACCTTAAAAAGGTCAGTCCTCAGCTTTAAGCCTGGTATCCATAGGCAACACCACAGTTCCTGCATGATGTCCTCAAAGCCCTCCAACACCAGGAAAGCAATAATCCCAGGAGACACTGAATTAAAGTGATGCAGAATCTTATCGGTGGCAAAAGAGGAATTGAGGGTGGGGGCACTGCTGCACAAGAGCATGTAAATCCCTAGACAGGAATAAGCTTTTAGATTTGGTGTGCAGCACCCCGTGGAAACCTTTATCTGTAAAGATCTTTCCAATGGCAGTCCTGCTCATGCACAATCCCCATGTGGAATTGCACAGAAAATCAATGATGTACCAGAAACACAGATAGTTATATCATCATCGTTATAATAAAATCCAAAATTGCTGTTAAAAAAACCCCCTGAAAATAAATGAACCCATTGCTTTGCATTGCAAAGCAGCCAGCAAGTGAAGTTTAAAAATGTGATATATCAGACAGTACTATGCCAGCCAATACATCATGACTAATAAGATCATATCTAAGCCAAATTACACATTCAAAATTTCATATGGTATAAAATTTTCTATCCCACTTCAGACCTCAGATGGAGAGGGGGTTGTACATCTTTACACCGCTCCGTGGGAGCGGTATAAATAAAGCAGTAAGGGGTGTGGGGGAGGGCAACGATTGAGCCCTTCCCCCCAGACTGACAAGCGAAGGGCCCAATCGCCTGGTGCGAAGCACCAGCCGATTGGTCCCTCCGCTTGTCAGTCCAGGAGAAAGGGGCCAATCGTCAGCCTCACACAGTGCAAAGTGCCTCCCAACCCACCCACCCCCCCAAGCTGTGCCGCCTTTGGCTGACAGCTGCCATTACACGGCTGCCTGGCAACAAGGCAGGTAGGCACCCACCCTTCTCAACCCCACGCTCCCCCGCCACCGCTTCCCCGCCCCAAACACTTAGCCACCCGCCCTTCTCAACCCCCAACTCTTCCCCCTACCCCCCTCATGACTTGCCCCCCCACCCAACCAGCGGACTCTTCCCCCCCCCCTTCCTTCCACCCCTGCCCCATCCCCTTTCATGGCACCTGCCTGCCTGCCTTTCTTCCTCCCAGAATTCAATTTCTCCTTCCTTCCTTCCTTCCTTCCTTCCTTCCTTCCTTCCTTCCTTCCTTCCTTCCTTCCTTCCTTCCTTCCTTCCTTCCTTCCTTCCTTCCTTCCTTCCTTCCTTCCTTCCTTCCTTCCTTCCTCAATTTCTCTCTCCTTTCTGCCTCTCTGCCTCTTTCCCTTCCTTCCTTCCTTCCTTCCTTCCTTCCTTCCTTCCTTCCTTCTATCCATCCATCCACCCACCCACCCCACTAACTCCCGCTGTATTTTTTTGTACAGCCGGCTTAATTTCTAGTTTAAATATACTTTACTTGTATCAGCAAAGACTCCTATAAACATGAAGAATTAGGATTTAGGATAGTGGGCTAAAACAAAGCTTCTCAATTAACTTTACTTATTTGAAATTTTCTACTAGATTTTAGCAGGCCGGCATCTGGCCTCATTCAAATTAATATGTATGCAAGAGACATTGCTGCCATAGCCACAGGACTATTTCATACTGCTATGTAATATATATAGGAAATTGAAGTGAAGGAAAAGGTACAGAAAGACTGAGGCATTCTGCAAGACACAATAGAATTCCTTGTACATTGAAATGCTTGTCACATTTTGGTCTGTCCAACGAGGCGTTTCCTTACCTAGGTGGCATTTCACAGGTAAACAGCCCTACTTCAGATAAGAGTTTGCCTTCAGTCGAAAGCATGGCACAGATACTGCCACCTAAGCTGCAAAATGCAGCAGTACACACTGATAAGATATACACACAGCTCAGCAGTACAGCAATTTCACTGCAGTAACAGCCACCGTTTTCATTTTGAATTCCTAAACCTGCTTGAGGCAAAAGATACTGGGGGAGGTACAGGGGTTGTTTAGGATTGAATCTCAAAACAGCTCGCAGCTAGATTTTACAAAATAGGCAGTCTGAACGTACAAATAATAGTACAATATACAGACCACTCAAAATTCGTTTTTCACTGTGTGGTTCAATTCTCTCACCGGTTAACATTTCTTTGAAAGCACCCCCCACCATCTCTCTGCAAGACAAAAAGCAACATAATGCTTTTTCCCCTGAAGTGTTAGCTTTCATCATACAGAGAGACCCAGATGCCTTCACACTTGAAATTTCCTGTATACATTCTGAAATTGCAAAATACCATGAGAGAGGGGCCTGTTCATCTGAGTTAGCCACAATCTGATTGACTTAAGGATAGGCAAATGACATCAGTGCTCAGGCGAGTTCAGTGGAACCTGTGGCCCACTTTCTGTCTCTCAGCTTAAGTCACCTCACTTAAGGAAAAAATGGCAGGCAGAAAAGAACCTATGCAACCCTGAAAGTTATATCACGTAAACTGATCATCAGCATAGGTAAAGGCAAGAGGATGGGTGGAGACTATGCTGCAGAGATATGGTGGAAATGGGCTCTGGTAAAATCTAGTTATTTATTTAGTTATTTATTTTAGTTTCTACCCAGCAAGCCAGCTCAGGAAGTGAAGTCTAGGAAACATTCAGGAATGTCTCTTTTGGAGAACCTAACCAGTAACAGGTTAATCTAATCAATAAAATAAAATCATTAATGTCCAAATATACTTAAAAATAAAAGCAAAGCTAATTCTAACACAATTTTTCCTGAGTCAAGTTTTTCCCTTTTGCTCCTAAGGGAAAGTTTTCACATGAATTTTTGTGAAAACAGGTACAAATACCCTGTAGATGTGGACTGGTTTCCAGTATCCCCTAAAGGTTAAATTTCACAACACACATACTGAGTAACATTTGGAAAAGGCAATTATGTGTTAAGGCAACTTGTTAACTCCACTCTCAATTTCTGCAACTGCCTACAGCTTAGTTGCCATTTTACCCTGTTTTTACTTCCCTCGGTCAATCCCAGGCCATTTCACAGATTATATGGAAGTCTAGCACATTTTTAAAAATGTCAGATCCCATTTACTCAACATGAAGGATTTTTTAAAAATCTAGCCATAGGCAATATTCCTCATTACCTCTTCTGTCGTGTACTTTAGCTAAAATTTAAAGCATGTTTTCCGGAGTATTTCAAGCATGCACATGCAAATCATTGACAATACTTGCCTTACTGTAGCTAACAAGTCATGTTCTTACTTGAATACGCATCGCAGAAGAACCATCTAAGGGTACACCTCTGATCATTAGCTTTCTTGCCTGCCATCCACAGTTCTAACATCTGGAATAGTTTTGGCAGCCATTTTATAAGATTTAGTCCCATCACTGTGTGAAATGATGAGTGTGTAGGCAGTGATTCATACCTTATGATAATCTACTTTATAGTAGATAAAAATAATGTAATAGAAAAAAGGAAATCAACTTACACATAGAATTCATTGGAGTTTTCGATGATATCATAGATCATTTGAGATTTAATTTGGCTAAGTTTGTCCATAGCCTTAACTCCTCCATTGTTTTTTATCCACTCCAGGACCAAACCCATAATGTAGATACTAGGATCAGAACAAAGGATGCATATATTACTTGCAGATTCAAGTGAGTAACCATGTTGGTTTAAAGCAGCAAAACAAAGTTTGAGTCTAATGGCATTTTTAAGAGTAGACCAACAACATTTTATTAATTGTGGAAATTCTTTTCCATGTTATCTGAAGAAGTTGTGTGCACACAAAAGCTTATACCCACGTTTGTGGGTCTTAATGGTCCCGTATTACTTGTACAAAACATATATTAATTCTGAACATGTCTCAATAACACGGGATCACACAGTTGACACACTTGGAGGTGGAGGGAGAAGTCATCAGTTTCCAAGGCAAATTTCTCCTCATCTTTTTTACAAACACATACACACACAATCACTCTAGATCAGGGCATGATATGGAGGACAGAAATGTGTGACTATGAGGTTTCATACAAGCACATGAGCCAAGTAGTAGTAGTAGTGGAGAAGTTCAAGGGTCAAATTAGGATTTGGAAGAACTGGGTTTAAGGAGAGGATTTTAAGGTTCAAGGAGATGGTTAGTTACAGTGGATGAGCAATAGGGTTGTGAGTGTCCTGCATTGTGCGGGGGGTTGGATTAGATGACACAGGAGGTCTCTATTAATCTATGACTAGATATTAAGCCCGCTGTAGGCAAAATACAACGGGCGCTAGCGGGGTGGGCGGGCGGGCAGAGAGAGAGAGAGAGAGAAAGAAAGAGAGAGAGTAAACTGGCTCATGGCAGATCTCACTAAAACGCTCAATAAAATACAATATTAACCCATTAAAACACCCATTAAAAATCCCTATGGCAGTGACAAATCAATCCCATGGCACTAACTTAAAAATGGTCACAGGGGGAGCCCTGAGCGCCGACCCCTCACCCACAGTGATGGCCGGCTAGGGGGGGGGGCATCCAGTCTTGCACTTCATTCTTCTCTCATCCAGGGGGTCATAGTTCTTCCTGGCCTCAGCCATAGACCTGGCAGAAAAGCTCCGTCTTACAGGATCTGCAGAATGCTGAAAGCTCCCGCCGGGCCTTCAGCTCATTCCACCAGGTCGGGGCTAGGACTGAAAAAGCCCTGGTTCTGGTCAAGATCAATCAAATTTCCCTGGGGCCCAGAATCACCAGCAAGTTATTGCCCGCCAAGCGCAAGGCCCTGTGGGGGGCACAGGGAAATAGGCAGTCCCCCAAATATGTGGGTCCAGGATGAAAAGGGCCTTAAAGATTAAAATCAAAACCTCGAACCAAATATGGGCCTCAACAGGCAGTAAATGAAGCTGTCTCAGCACTGGCTGAATATGGGCCCTCCAGTAAGGACCCTTGCTGCCGCATTCTGCACCAGCTGTAATTTCCGGGTCAAGGACAAGGACAGGTCCACGTAGAGTGAATTACAGAAGTCAATTCTGGAGGTGACCGTCGCATAGATCACTGTGGTTAGGTGCTTGGGAGACAGGTAGGGTGCTAGTAGCCTTGCCTGGCAAAGGTGGGGAAACACCTGTGAAATTAACATGTGATTCTTGATGTTTGAGACATTTTTTTCCTATTTTCACACCAAAGTTTCCCATAAAACATATTTGTACATCGATTAGTCAACATATACATATACATATAAGTAACATATGCTACATTTTTGCAGTAACTAATTAGTACCTTTAGCTTGCTTTCTAAACCAAGGATTTAAAAAACCCTCAGACACCAGTTGCTTTCATGAAATTATAAACTAACATTTTCAATGCCTGTTACTGAATGAAAATGCAAACATCCCCTGCTCACTTTTGGTTTTGTGATTTTAACTGCAAAATTCTGCTTGACAGAACACAGATGGTTCCCATGGATGCCACATAGCTTAAAACACTGTCAGCAAGTTTTTTTTTTAAGTGGCATCCTTCCAATAGGTCAACTTTCACTAATCCCTCCATTACACTCTCTAAAGGCATTTCAAAAAGAAAAAACAACCCACACATTTACACTTAGAGTTTCTCTCAAATGCAACTGCAAGAATTCTGTTTTTCATTCTTTTATATTTCACTTCTTTACATGGTTAAAGTTTAGACTCTGTTTCTGAGCCATATCATCATGCCTAAGACCACATCCCAGACATATTGACTACTAATACTATACAACCTGGGTAGAATTGCTTTATGTCATTTCTCCCCCAGCACACAGTGCAAGTTTCCTTGTTTCAACAAGCCACAGACTGTACTTGGGAATTCAAACCAGCAAACTCTGGGTTTTTTCTGTGAACAGCATGCAATGCTTATTTGCAAGCATAAGCTTTACTTGGTATTGAAACAAAGCAGTAGTTAATTAGTTTGTGGCATGTGAAGGAAAGAGAGGATTGTTCAAGCAAACGCCTGTTTGAGAGAGGTGTTGTTCAGCAATATTTACTTTCCTATCTATTCAGCTGGCATTTAGGGGCATCATGACAAAACCGCCTGCTTTCTTCTCTAGGGACATGCTAGCTGGTCACTAATTTAGATCATCATTTGCAATGCAGACATCCCTTGTGCCTGCCAAAGGTGCTCTTCTCCCAGCCCTTGAATCTGGTCACCAACTTACTACCAGTGCAGCCACAATCTACCGTGTATGAACTGCCCTGTTTCCAAAATAACAAACTACACTGCAGCAAATGCCCTACAAATATCTCTGCCTGTGACATTCGTTCCTCAAGCTAATGGTTCCCTGAGTCCAATCCAACAATTTCATCTTTCCAATCTGGAGCCGCCTCCTAATTCCTGTGTGAGACCATTTCTCACATTCCCCTCATAATCCTTCTCCAAACCCATTTTGTGCAGCCTGTTGGTACTCTTTTGTTGCCCTCTTGGACTGAAACCATGCAAACAGAATGGACACATTATTCCCATTTATATCTACTTCCTTTTATTGTTTCCCTTGTCTCACAAGTTAGACTTTAAGTTCCTCTTGGCAAGAAGCTGATGTTGTATATTCTGTTGGTACCAACCATTCATTAGCTGACCCAGAAAAAGTCCATCTGCCTAGTAATTAATGAAACCTTTGCCTAAGAGTTTCATTTTATTTACAAGGAATTTATGATGTCAATTGTGAAATAATATGGGACAGATCTGAATGTTTTATTATTTATTAACATGTATATCCTGCCTTGAACCTTTCATGGTTCAAGGTGCCTCACAATAAACATACCCAGCTAAAAAAAAATTTTAATAGCAAAGTCCACATCTGTTCCACCACCACCACAACCCCCCAAAAAGATGCCTGCCACTTAAACCCCTTCAAAAGCCCTAGCAAACCGACAGATCTTGTGGCATCTCCTGATGGAATTCAAGGGATGCACCCATCACCACCACCCCTTCAGAGAGCCCATTCCACAGAGATAGTCACAATTGAACAAACCAGGAATCTGGACAGATGAGCCACCCTAAGTAATGGAATAGCCGACATATCTCTGCCTGACACTAGTAGTAGGTGCACAGGGACCTATGGAAGGAGATGGCCCGCAAATACATTTTAATCCACTTTTGAGACGCAGGATGACATTAACAGTGACAATAAGTCAACATTTATAGTGCAGCATCACGCTAGACTTACAGGATTTGATTTGTTGATGCTCATGATGTCTCGTTGCATATGCAGGGCAATAAGCACCTTACTTTACTGCACTATTCTTTAAATATTATTCTTCATTAGCAGTTCTCTCTCTTGCTACATTCACCCTTTTCTTTCTGTTTTGCAGATCCACTGCAACAACAAAAAAAAGGAACCCTCCCCAGAATTGCTGGCTGGCTAGATTAATGCCGGATTTAGAACTCTCCAGATTCTTCATCTGACTAAAATGTCAAAGACTTCACTGTCCACCAGTACACCCACTGACCCACTTTAAAACAACACAGCAAGTTTCCATGCCATCTCTTGGGGAGGTTTATTCACAGATTTAAATATCAGACAAATCCTTGTAGCTAAGAAATGAGATTTCTCCCGGGGAGAGGGGGGGCACTACTAATCTCCACCCAAGAGATTAATGTCAGGAAGACAGGGCTCCTTTGGGCAAGAGGCTAAAATGATCAGCATTTCACTAATTTAATTCAGTGCTTTGCTAGGCAACTCATGAACATTCAGTCCAGGTTTCCAGTCTGTTAATGCCAGCCACACAATAGAAAGTAGTGAAAAAAGGGGAAACAGAGGGCCAATTTCTTTCAGTACAGTAGCAGAATTTTAAAATCAAGACACAAGTAGTGCATCCTGCCACATTTACAAGTTAATATTAAGACATTAAAAGAGAATGTTGCTGTATATAGGTTGCCAGCACACACATGCGCGCATACACACACACACACAAACATATATCCTGGCAAGCATTTAGAGGGTTCCAGTTAAGCCCACTGCTTTCACCTTTATTGCAGTATGAAGTTCAATTACTGTACATTTTAATGAGTTTTGTGGTTAGTGCTTCAAGCAGTATTCATGGATTTTCTTAATAAAATTCTCCTCCAACTGCATATGAAATTCTCTGCACGCTGGCAGAACAAGTTTATATATGAGAAAAATAAAAAATATGTGCATATGCAAACACAAGGATCAGTGCAACATTCACCCAAGATCTTCAAGGCACACCACATCTTTCAACAAACATGAAAAAGGCCTCAAGTTTACAGAAAAATGTGAAATTAAAAAAAAATGATAAAAGGTGCACCTGCAGCTTTAAGCAACGAATTCCCTTACTGGCTATTGCTAGGCAACTACAGCAATCCAAACTGGGTTTCTCTGAGTAAAAGGCAGGGGGAGGCTGTGTCCAGACCTCTTTTGACCTTTGAGGGGAGAGCTCATTGGGTTCAGGCATGGCTAGGGTTGCAAACTTCAGGTTGGAAATTTCTTGGATATAATGTGGTAGAGTCTGAGGTGGGCAAGGCTCCTACAGCAGAGAGGCCTCAACTGAACATAATGCCATGGAATCCAAAGCAGCCATTTTCTCCAGGGAGACCCACCTCTGTTGTATGGAGTTCAGATGTAATTCTGGGAAATCTCCAGGACTCAACTGGGATCTAGCAAGCCTAGGCATGGAAACAAACTCTGAATGACTTGTACCACCCGACCGGCTTGATTCAAATAGGCCTGGCTGCTTACTACTGTTCAACAGCAGCTATCCTATGACAGCCAGTGTGATGCACTGGTTAGAGCTTCAGAGAACGATCTAGGAGACTCCGCTTCAAAACCCCATCTTGCTGTGGAAGCTTGTTGGGTGATTTTAGACCGGCCTAATCTACTTCACAGGGTTGTTGCGCTGATAAAAAAAGAGAATAATTTAAGATGCTTTGGTTCCCCACTATAGAGAACAGCAGGGTATAAATGACGTAAATAAATAATAAATACAGCAAAAGACAGGTAGGTTGGTGTATGGGTGAAGAGTGAATGATGAAGGGGAAGGGGAGAGAATATGGACGTTGCCAGGAGGAGAGAAAGTGAGGTGCCTCCCCCCTCCAGTTCCTTATTGGTTCCCTACCATACAAGTGCTCCTGCCCAGTGGCCACACACAACTGGGCCACAGTTTACCTAGGCAGAGGATGCTAAAGTGGGAGGGAAAGCTTAAGATAGAGGGACAGATGAACATAGGTTGACTGTTGTGCAGGAGAGAGATAAGTTTGCCAACTCCAGCTTAGGAAATTCAAAGAAATTTGGGGATTGAAATCTAGGGAGAGTGGAATCTGAAGAGGAAAGTGACCTCAGAAGGGTATAAAGCCATAGAGCAGTGGTCCCCAACCTGCGGGCTGCGGCCCGCTGCCGGGCCACAAAGGCCATGGCGCTGGGCCGTGGTTTCCTTTCCCCGCCCCCCCCCCCGCAGTAAAAAACTTCC
This sequence comes from Paroedura picta, assembly GCF_049243985.1. Lineage (NCBI taxonomy): Eukaryota > Metazoa > Chordata > Lepidosauria > Squamata > Gekkonidae > Paroedura > Paroedura picta. The sequence goes on from NC_135375.1 coordinate 68,023,321, forward strand.
CAGGCCGCAAGCTTGCGGCCCAGGAAGCTTCTTACTGCGGGAGGGCGGGGAGAGGGAATCAGGGCCGGGCCGCGATTCGGCCGCGCATGGCGCATTTGCGCATGCGCAATGCATGGCCCGCGGGGCGCGGCCTGATGCGTGGGTGTGACCCCCCGCGGGCGCGGCCCAATGCCCTGCCAGTCCCCAGCCTCAGAAAGGTTGGGGACCACTGCCATATAGTCTACTGTCCAGGGGAATGGTCACCAACATCCATGTGGGAGCTGGAGGTCACCGAGAATTACTACTGCTCACCTGATGACAAGGATCAGTTTCCCTGGAGAAAATGGATGCTTTGGAGGGTGGACTCTATGGCATTACATCCTGCTGAGGTAATTTTCCTCTCCAAATCTTGTCTTCCCAAGCTCCACTCCCAAATTTCCAGGAATATCTCAACCTGGGGATGGCAACCCTATGGGGGAAACTCACCTCTGTAGTTCAGAGATCTGTTGTGATTCCAGGAGATCTCCAGGTCATGCCTGACAGTTGGTAACCCTAGGAGAGAAGGAAGCAGGGAAAGGGGAGAGCCTATGGAGCCTTTCAGAAAAGGGAAAGAGGAAATAGTGGAGAAAGGGAAAATGACTCCTGCAAAGTCCTTTCAGGTTCCTACCTCTTAACATCTAATTTGATTTTAAGTATCGGGCATACTACTCTATCTTTGTTTTTAAAGCAGTGACTTTTTTCAGTATACATTTTGGAATCACAACATGGACAGAGGAAATGCAACTAGCTCAAAATGCACAAAATATAACTTGTTTCCTAAGAAATATCTTCCCTACTAAGATTTCCCTATGCCAAAAGAACTGTTTCTCCATAGAACCATCCAAGGACTCAATTACTCAATCAATCATGGTTAATCAATCATTAACCATGTTCACTTTACATGAACAAAATGGAGGAGGGGAAATGATGTTGCAAGGAACCCCCTGAAGAAAAAAACAGAGTATATATCTTTATCGATGATTCCTCTATATATTTGTGAAACAGCCTGGGGGGGGGTGGAATGTGTCCAGATGTCCAAGTTGGAATAGGGCCAATCAGGCCCTGCCCCTGCAGCTCCCGCCCTCCATCCCTTGACTCTAGCTTCCTTGCTCTCAGACGTGCCTCACTGCCTGGAGCCAGCAGCAGGTAAGGGGAGAGGTCCCTGGGCAAAGGGTTGTGGTTGAGGGCCTCTTGCCTTGCTAGGATGGGCCTGCTAACGATGGCCTCTCGGCCTGCTGACTACCTGCTAAGGAGCTCTGACCCAGGCCTGCTAATGAGCTGGTCAGCCCCCACCCACCCCACTTGATCTGGCTGCGAGCTGCAGCCCAAAGCCTCCTTAAGCTGCCTGGCCAGGGGAGGGAACCCTTTCAAGGCCCATTCTTAGGAACGGGCTTGGAAGCTAGTATTCTAAATAAAAATGCATTGTTTAAAGGGGGGGTGTGCTAGGCAAAGCATGGTGTTCCATATTGTTTTTAGAACTGCTTATTGATTACTTGTCTCTATTTGGAGTGGCACTGTGATTTGTGCTTGCTATCAACATGTTAGCCTACCTGAGTCCAGGAAAAAGGCAGCATATAAACATCTTAATTAGTAAATAAATTCTCAGCTTCAATCACTGTCAGAGGTGGCAGTGTTGCATAGGGCTTGAGGTAGATGCATTCTTAAATGCTTGGGGAAAAAAATGAATCACTTTAGATGAAAGGCTTAAGACATTCATGAACATGAACACGTCCAATATGGAATCAGTGGCTTTTGCCACATCCAATAAACAGTATAAGTGAGTGAGTAAGTGAGTGAGCGATTGTTTGTGTGCGCATGCGCGCACATTGAGGGGATGTGGACCCAGCTAAACAACATATTACAAAATCAAATACTATTTTAATCTGGAAACGTTTTTTGTTAGTGGTCTATGCTTTTATGCTGAACTGGGTTTTTAATGCTGATGTACTATAGAATTCAGAGATTTGATTTTATAATATGGTATGTAGTATGTATAATAGGCTGGGTCCCCTCCCCCCCTTCAGAGATTTACTATTTCTTTTCTCAAGAAGACTGAAGGTAGACAACTGTTAGGAAGAAAAGGGAATTGTTGCCATTTTCCAAGATCATTTCAGTACAAAAATGCAATCTGGAGAGATTCCACACAAAATTTTAACTGAAGGGAGGCATCTAAACCATGGAAAGGATTATGAAGCCATACACAGAGAAAAAAAATTATTTACATGAGTTACTGAATATAGACCATCCACAGACCTTGGAAAAGCAGTACTAAATACTCCCATCATGCCTATCTATACTCAGAATACTTTGGTCCTGCGAGTGGATCAGCATTACTACACTGTGGTACTGGCAACATGCAAAGATCTATTTAAATTAGAAGATTCGGCTATAAAACTTCTGAACAAAGGTTAACTTCATCCTCCTTTTTGTTACTGAGCTATCAGAAAGCAAATGCATATTTTTGAAGCAGCTTTGCATGGCAAACAATATGTGTACAAGCAGGATCTCATATTTTTCAAAACAAATTCAAAATTACCTGAAACAGGGAGGAGTGTTGTATAATGAGCCATTCTCTGACTGTACTTTGTAGTCTAAAACTACAGGGCATTCTTTGAGTGCAAAGCCAAGTAAGTCGTCTCGCACTATAACTGCCGTGACTCCAGCAGAGCCTATATTCTTCTGGGCACCAGCAAAGATTACACCAAACTTTTTAAAGAGAGAGAGAGAAGAAATATTAAATAAACCAAGTCATTTGTAGAGTGTCGCTTGAACTTCCACATTACTGCTTCTCAATGCAAGCAGTCAGAAGACCATGGACAATGGACATCAATTTGGCTTATAACACATACATTAGAAAGTGAGTTTAAAAATCTGAAATCCATCCCCATGTTAGAGTTTGTATTTCAAACAGAGTGCTAATCTTGTAGGCAAAAAAAGAAAAAAGGAAAAAAGAAAAATTGAACTGGTGTCCCAGTTGTTCTCCGTCCCAAGTGAACAGTAGCAACCTAGAGACAATAGTAATTTGTCTTCACTTAAAAAGTAAATATGTATTTTTTGGTCCCTGCCGGAAGGCTCAAGAAACAAATATATACAAGCATTAATAGGGATAGATTAAAAGAGCAGAATGTAAGGAACACTAATATAACAATGGCTTCTAATATAAAATTCTTACAATTCTTATCAAACTTCAGTCCCCAAGATTCTTAGAGGGAAGTCATAAAGTTATAGCAATATAAAAATCATCCACGTTTGTAGTCTAGATATATCTTATTTATCTGCACAAAAATTCCCTTCTTGATGTTAAGTTATACTTTGCAGAATCAGTCCTTTAAGAACATTACCTTGGAAACATCCACTGGCCTGGAAAGGAAGTTTGATGACATGTCACAAACTAGGACTGCTTTTCCAACATCAGGTACAAAATCAAACTCCACACCATGAACAGTCTCATTTGCACAGTAATAAATGTAAGAGGCATCTGGGCTAAGGTTCCAAGTGCTTGGGTCAGGGATTTCTGAACCAGATAAGAAGAAACAAGAGCAAATCCTCAATTCAGCAATTTAATTGTAATAGTATATGCTTCCCTTTACTCATTGAACTTTGAACCAGCGCATCATATTTCCATTGCTTTGCCAACAAAATTCACACTCACAAAATGTGCTATCAATTGCAGACTAAGCTTCTAGCCACCCAGAGGGCCATGCAAGCTCTGTAGCAGATGTCATTTTATCACCAATGGAGGATGACCTCTAATGTAAGACACTCCCCCACACACACACCGAAAAAGAGAAACTTAAAGGAAGAAAGGAAGCAAGGAAGGCTAATGTTGAATTCAAGACAATCCTGCTCTCCACATCACATGTCTTCTGAGAAAGGGGTAGGAGTGCAGAGAGTATTATGTTCCCCACCAGCACCATCAGCTTGCTTCTGGGAGTGCTAGCAACCTGGCCAGCCCGCTGGTTTATATGTGTGTGTGTGGGGGGGGGGGGGTTCTGCCTTTTTGCTCTAACATCTTGGTGTGAGAAGCCTCAAGGTAAGAGAGGAGGCACCTACACACACACAAACTGGAAAACAATCTTCCCTTTTTCACAACCCCGCCCCACCTTCCTTTATGGATGAATACAGTAAGCTATAGCTCCTTCTGGGAATCGCAGGGTTTTCTGTCTACTGACTTCAACACACGCAGATTATCCCAATTAATTTGCTATAAAACATGAGACACTTAAGTAATTTTCAAGGCACAGTTACCTTTCCTCAAACTTTAATGGTCTGTATATATGTGCTATAACCCCAACCTTTGCAATCAACCATCAAACATTACTGCTGCTATTGTCTTAATGGTAATTTGGAATGTGAAGCCGACCAGATCATCTGCCAGTGACTGTTGTATAATGTTTGACAGCCACCCACCTTCCTCATGTTGGGATTAATGAACTCCTCATCAATCAGGAATTCACATATCTCATCTTGGAGAAAATGTACAGGTTACTTCATAGCATTTCATTCCAGAAGTAGGAAAATTCTCTGCCCATACTTGTCAAAAACACTTGAAGCTATCCTTCACATCCACATACAATCAAGATTAGGACAGCCCAGAAGTCATAATTTATGTTACGTAGAAGAACTCTTAAAACAAGTCTCTTTGCAGATAAATGATAACATGCACTCACCAGATCATTCAAATCGTTCATTTTTTGGATTAAATGGTGTGCTATATTGGTGACGTTTCACAACTTTCAAGCAACATCATATTTCTTTGATCATTTTAGGCTTACTTTTACAAACAGTACTAATTTTGCCTGGAGAGCATCTAGTTTAAATATAAGGTTTGTTTTTGTTCTGGTGGTACTCAATGACATTTTAAAGGCTCTCCAAGTCCTGAGGGTGGAACTGAAGTACCAACACTTTTAAAAATATGAACAGCACTGTTTACATGTAACCAAATTTAACACTGTGATGGTTGCTAGATTTCCTGAAGCTCATAATTAGAGATAAAGGGACAAAGCATAACAACTGAAAGGAGTAGCCTGCTGTTATAGAAATCAGTGTCAAAGGAGGATTTAAAGAAAATTCTAAATATTCCCAATGCATGATGGTAGCCCTCTTCCCATCACTTTTATGATACATTTTGTCCTTATTGTTACTTGCCTTTCAAGTACACAGAAAGGCAGGTAAAGTTCTGTCTTCCCCCCCAAAATTAAACTGTTGGAAGCTCCAAATATGGAACTTCCTAGAGAATATCTGGTTAGGCAAGTGTCACAAGTCCAAGAAACTCACTGGGCAATCTAACGCTTGCCATGGTGAGTTTGTTTCATGCCATGGTTTTATGTTGGATCTTTTTCAACACAGTTTTTAAAAGACGCAAGAAAATGTCTCACATATATCCCCAAAGTGTCTTAACAGGTTACCTATCATCAATATATATATATATAGATCTTCTTTGGAGATGTTTCTTGTCAAATCACAGTGCCTAGCTGAACAGATCATGCAGAATTCAAATTATAATAACAAAATGCGATTTACTAGACTAGAGCAATATGAAGGTGGAAGAACTGCTTCTGCTTATAATGCCCAAGTATCAGGGAAGGGCTGTGGCTCAGTGGAAGAGTCTTTTGCATACAGAACATCACAGGCTCTATCCCTAACATCAGCAGTTAAAATGACCAGACAGTAGATGGTGTGAAAGACCTCCACCTGAAAGCCAGGTTGGTGTAGCTGTTAGGAGCACCAACTTCTAATCTGGCAAGCCAGGTTTGATTCTCCACTCCCCTCTGCGCAGCCAGCTGGGTGATCTTGGGCTCGCCACAGCACTGATAAAGCTGTTCTGACCAAGCAGTAATTTCAGGGCTCTCTCAGCTTCACCTCCCTCACAGTGTGTCTGTTGTGAGGAGAGGAAAGGGAAGAAAAAGCAGCTTATAAGAATCAACTCTTCTTTTCCGTCTTGAAAGCTGCTCCCAGTCTGAATATACTGCATTGTGACCTTAATGGTCTGATTCCATATAAGACTGTTTGTGTTCATGTGTTTTCATGAACTCAAGATTTATTGCTGTATTGCTTACAGATTCATTGATTCCAATTTAATTATACATAACAAACAACAATGAGACATAAGAACTAAATAAAGTAAATACTCGCATGTAGGACAATCTTTTTTTCACCCATGCAGAATCTGAAGTGATCTTACTTGTATAACTAGAAAGCTTAGGATGAACAAGGTTCACTTTGGCATATTTCTCTGCTTCCTTAGCAGCTTTAGCTGACCAGCCTCCAGTAACCACATAATCAGCAATCCTTGCTTCTTTTAATCCGATAAGATTAAGTGGAATACCACTAAATTGTCCGGATCCACCTCCTTGAAGGAAAATCACTTTGTAGTTGTCAGGTATATTTCTGTGCAAAGGAGAAGGAAGTTTCCTTTTATTTTATCCAACCAGTTCAGAATTTACAACATTCTATTGTTCATGCTATTTTTACTCAAATAAAGTAGTGATACCAATACTGAATGGTGGCATATAAGTACACATCACTCTGCACTCAATCAACATTAAAATTATTATTCCTTTACCTTTCCTACCCCACCATCTGGAGGACCACAGGTTGACTACCCCTGGTCTAGATATTCTACATATGCTACCTTTTCTACCCCACCACTACGCCACTATACATAATCATTCAACAATTATAAGATGTCCTGAGATAATAATCTTCTGTTGCATAAACAAGTTCTGCTGAAATGCACTTACATTTACATATTAGTAAATTTACAGACAGCAGTTTGAAATTATGTATTCAGCCCACCACACAACTTAAGACTGCACAATAATTGTTCTACCATTCCATTCATTAGCTAGCTGCAGTTCCTTGTACCTGGGTCAAGAACTTCCATAGTTATGGCTCCCCATTTTATAGAATGACCTTTTAGAGGAAGTATACAGAGCTGCTTCTCTGGCATTTACCACTAATTATAAGAGCCAGCCCTTCTAGGGCTTTCAGTAGTTAATAGTGAGTTTATTATTTCTGTCTGAATTCTTTTTCATTTATGATACTGGATTTAAATTTTATTATTATGTAGGACATTTTAACCTTTCTGGAATGACAGCCCTATACAAGTTCCTCCAAGAAAATGACATTTCTCTTTGCAGAAGAGGAGGCAGCAATCTCTGGTAACCTCTGCTCTCACTTTGCCCCTGTCTAATCCCCAGGAACACAACTGAGGAGGGTTTCTTGGGTTACAACAGGAGGGTGAACCAGAAAAGTCCCCACCCTAAGGAAGTCAGCAAATAGTTGGATAAATGCCACAAAACATACATATAATAAAATGTAGTCTAGATCAGGGGTAGTCAACCTGTGGTCTTCCAGATGTTCATGGACTACAATTCCCATGAGCCCATGCCAGCATTTGCTGGCAGGGGCTCATGGGGATTGTAGTCCATGAACAGCTGGAGGACCACAGGTGACTAGCCCTGGTCTAGATATTCTACATATGCTAGCAAAAGAGAAATCATCTTAATAAAGCATAAAGGAAAAGTATGTGATAGCTGAAAAATTACTAATTGGTGTGACATATCTGTGACCTTGGCTATACTAGCATTCTAGTGAAATCTGGACTGTAACTATTCCTCACCACAAAAACTCCAGATCAATTCATTTTGGCCACATACAAAACAAGTGAAGTGACCATACATGCTCAAAGTGCCCATGCAGTCAACAGATAGTGCTTTCACCCTCTGCAGAGCACATCAATAGGACTACAGCATGCAAGGTGCTCCTGAGATGTCCTGGGCCATTTGAGGAGGCTGCCTTATGTACTGTGAGCTTCCAATATGTCCATCCAGTGGCAAAAAATGTTATTCTGGGGATGGAAGCAGGATATGACAAGCAGCATCCTACTGGTTCCGAGAGACCAGTAGGAATGAATGTACTGAAAACAGAGCTAAGTTATATCAAAAGTGTTTGTTTACATTTCCACATCTATAAAGGAGACAGCAAAAGCCTTGGCAAGAGCTGAAAGGTAGAATATAAATTTTGTAAAATAAAATACATAAAAATAGTCTTATTCTGAAATAATTTTGGTTATGTAAGTCCTCTATTTTTGTTGCAGTAAACTAACAGAGCTCCCCACAGGAATTTTCTTAAATTTATATTGCAGTATCAATATCCCCCACAAATGTGAAAAAATGACCAAAATTCAGAATTTTAACTCAGTGCAGAATTATATAACTCACAGAAGTTCACGCAGGAGGTTTTCCGCTTTTCTGATGATATTTGAAAAGTCAGAAGTTCTGTGGCTCATTTCTGTGAGGGAGAAATAATGTGACAAAGACCATCCCACTGAAAAATGCTTGGTTTTATAAAATATCAAAATTTTACTTATTTTTCTACAGACACCCATCAAATTCTCAGAGCTGACACAATAAACTTTAAAATATGTAAGTCAGTCTGTGGAGAGTCACAATGCAGGGACACAACTGAATCAGAATTCCTCTGGGCCTAGAAGAAACTTATAACACATATTATTCTAGCCATACAATTATATGAATTGGGAAGAAAAAATTCTATTTTATTTCTGAAAGGACATAAACTGAACATACCATGGTAAGCCACTTGCAAAAATCTGGTAAGTGCATTGTTCTGCTCCCACCTCAATATTTACTTAGATATTGATATGCAGCTTCTCAATAAGAACCCAAAGCAGTTTACAACATCAATCTCCTTCAATTTATCCTAACAACATCCCCACAGGGTAGGTTCCACCGAAAGAGAGTGACTAGCCCACCTAGCATGCTTTCATAGGGGAGTAGAACTGGGTGTCACACATCCCAGCCTGACATTCTAACCATTATACCAGTTCTCAGTATTTAGGCCCTAAAAGATTACCATTGGCAGAATGCACTTTTGTCCAGAGTAATGCCTGAAGCAATCCTGGCTTGCTTGGAGATCTGCATATTTGAGCCATGCTCCATGTTCAAACATACATCCGCATGAGCAAATGAAACCCTATGCATTCTGCCTCACACATTTCAATGAAAACAGAAGATCTGTAGGTACAAAAACTGTGTGCATAGATAAACAGGGCATTCTTTGAAGCCAAGGGAGTTCTGTGTATGCATCAAAGCTCACACAACCACTAAGAAACTGCTGGATCAGTGATAGCTTTTTCTTCTGTTTGCTACAGTATTTGTAGCTTTGGCGCATGAACAGCAAAAGTATTTAGATCCACCATCTGTTTTATAAGAGAAGTGAGAGGGGTACAGCAAAAAACAATACATTATAGGAGTTAGATTGTTCCATTGGGGCCAAAAGGATTTCAATTCAATCCCCTGCTTAGAGGATGACCTTGGACCAGGAACAATCTTTGTTTATTTTACCTGACAAGGCTGTTCAGAAGATAAAATGAGATTAACAGTGACAGTGTTCGGAATGCCACCTTCTAGATACTACTGGAAATACATGGTGCCTCAATTGAAACATGTAGTGATTCTTTGTACCAGTCATTTTAAAATATAAAGATTAAAAAGGGTTCTAGAAATAGTAATAAAATCAACCACGTAAACTTACCAAGAACACTTATGCCAAGACCTTTATAATCCACCAGTTCTTTTTGGGCCTCTAACAATACCTGCAATAAGAGAATAATTCAGTACAAGAGTATACTTGTCAGTGGCAAATAATACAATGTAACATAAGAACCAAAAGCAAATGATCACCTGGCTCTATACCAACCAACTCGCCCACTCATTGAGGTCCTCAGAAGAAGAGGAGAAAGAGTTGATTTTTATACCCAGTTTTCAGTACCCAAAGGAGTCTCAAAGTAACATGCCTTCCCTTCCTCTCCCCACAACAGACACCCTATGAGGTATGTGAGGCTGAGAGAGCTCTAACAGAACAACCCTAAAAGAATTGTGATTAGGCCAAGGTCACCCACCTGGCTGCATGTGGAAGAGTGTGAATCAAATCCAATTCTCCAGATTAGAGGCCATCAGTCTTAACTACTACACCACATTGGCCATGCAAATTCAAACTTCATTGACAAGATTTGGACTTTTTTATCCTAGTGAGAACTTCTTTATTATGCCCATGTCTAGAAACTATGAACCAGTCCTAGAGTACCAAATATTCATGACATCATCCCACTCTGGCTTTAAGGTACCAACAAAAAAAAATCCATATTGTATCCAAGTGTGTTTCTTTTTCTCTCTTGATGTGCAATTTCTCTTCAAGAAATCAAAACATTTGTGTGTTGCATCTTGACCCATTTTTTTATACAACTGTTTAGGCTGACTTATTTTCTGATAGCCAACAGAAGATTTTTTAAAACATCCAATCTAGAGCTTCTTAAGGCATCTTTGTTTCTATATGAAATAAACTACTTATAAATGGAGGATATTTAAAACCCAGACACACATTTATTTTGATGTAAATCATATTGTACAAATAAGCTCTTTTCTTAATAAACCAGCATGATGTAATGGTTTAGAGAGTGGCAGACTCTAATCTGAAGAACTGGATTTGATTCCCTAATTCCTCACCATGAAACCTGCTGGGTGACCTTGGGCCACACAGTTCCCTCAGAACTCTCTCAGCCCCACCAACCCCACAAGGTGCCTCTTGTGAGGAGTGGAAGGGAATGGGATTTTAAGCTGTTTTGAGACTCCTTACGGTTTCTTCTAATAAATAAGCAATCCTGCCAATTGATAAAATTCTGTTCCATGTCAGAATCTATAGCCATTAAATAGTATTATTTTTCTGCACAGGTTACTGAACTTGAGCTTTCTGAAGGAAAATGTCAGCTACAGCCCTTTAATGCAGCTAGACTTTCTACATTTAAAACGATACCAGTTTCCCAGGACTCCACAACTACAATCGGACAGAAACATTTAGAAAGTGCACAGGCATGTAATTCTTATGGGAAACTGTAACGATATATTCCACGTGAACCACACCTCTCTCCAAATGTGATTGCTGCTGCTGAAACTTGCTGCTGCTGAAACTTTCTGAACATATGAGCTTACAGATGTATGTATTATCATATGTTGTTTAAACCCATGCTGTCTTAAAAGAGACACACGTACAAAGGCTTATTACAGCATCTTAAAATATTGTTTTCAGTTGTGAGAAGATTCTTTAAATCACAGCTTTCCAGATATGCAAATATGACTGATCATTGGATTTTCTTTTAAATTACAAGCACTCCTAACTGGGAAAATGAGAACATCAGTTTCTCTTTCACAGCTGCTATGGGTGCACAGGAGAAAATATTTGATTCCTCATAGCAGTTCTGATAATGACAAAGAAAAAAAGGTGAAAAACAGAAAGGCATCTTTCTGCAAATTGTGCACATGGAAAACAGAGAAGTTCTAAACGAACTTTTATCATATTTTGAATACAGTGATGGCAATGTGAGAAGACTCACATGCTTTTTCAATGAGTTTGGTAGCTAAAGGAGGGAGAAAAGGTTATGCAACACAGAATTTCTTTTTTGCCAGATGTTATAGGATATCTTTGAAAGAAACTCTCTTTCCCCCCTTGACCAGTGTGGTTGGGACAGCATCACGAAGTGCCTCTTCCGAATAACTGCTTTGGCTTTGCAATTATCCAGCTAAAAAAAAGGAGTAAAAAGAATACGCCAAGCAGAAAATGCTTTAAGCCAAGATAAAAAGAGGCAAGCTAGTACTAACACGCCAGCAAATTCCGTTTACTCAGCAAAGTTCCGCACAAGGTAGCTAAGGGACCGTCTACCAAATATACTCGAAAGTGGAGGCTTTAAGGGCACCTTGCTAGCCTTTGCTCCATTTTAACCCTTCTTTTGTCACAACCTTTCCTTCGTGGTCAGCCCATAGCACCAGCTCCTTCGACACTTAGAGGAGCAAGAAGTATGTCACGGACCCTTGGCTTAGAGCCCTATGGAATTTCCGCTCTCTCCATAAGAGTTTCGAACAACAGATCTCGGAAACCTTCACGTCTAGGTCTCCACTAGCCAGCAGCTCGCCTGCCGCTGCCCCCGTGTACAAGCCGATACAGAAGCAGGTTCCGTCGAATTCGGTGTAACTTACTTCTGAGCTACAGTATCAGGCTGTCCCCCCCGCCCCGCCCCGCCCTCTGAGAGCATCCAGCAGACAGAACCACGATGCTGCGCCTTCCTTACCGAACGCGGCAACTTAGCGGGCCCTGCGCCGAAGTTGGCCACATGCTTCTGGGCATCCATGGTGCCGAGCGATCGCCGAGTCTCCAGGCTCCTTTCGGGGTCTGTGCGCCGCGCTGCCAGCTTCGCGATCTCGAATCCAGTGGCGCGCTGAACCATAACAACGCTCGGTGGTCCTGTTTCCCTATTGGTTCCTTGCACATGGGTATGGTAATTTCCGGGCTCGGATTGGCCCAAGGCTTGCAGTTTGTGTAATCATTGGCCCGGCGGCCACGAGCACACAGCGTGCTCGTCCCATCCTTTTCGGTGCAAGGCAGAACGGAGATTGCAGCATGCAAAGGGCCGGACAGCGTCAGCCTCGCCTACAGCGCTCCGCCACGCCCCTTTGGCAGCCGCAAGCCTGAAAGGAGTTATTGGTTCTCTTTCTCCCGAGCTGGCAGCGCTTTTTGATCTGGTGGATTTGCTCTTTCATGAAACAGCACAGTTGTATAATGCCTGCAGTTAGTATTTTTCGGACAAGCAAGGGGGTACCTTTATCAATGTACGGTCACCTATGGCAGTCAAGGGAATAGAGTCGGAAATGCGTGGATCCATCCCACGCTGTCACATAGCTGTTTTAGATTAACTCAGCGAAAGTAGCTGCAAGCCATTCTGCTGATGTGGCCCATATTCCAAGGCAGTCGGACTCATCCGTAAAACTGCACTTAAGGTTTTAAATCTTGTACTTAGGGGGGCGGGGGAGACATCGAATGAATGGACATTGGCTTCCAAATAATTGGAATGCAGTAATAGCATAGACAGAGCCTCTTGTGGTGCAGAGTGGTAAGGCAGCAGACATGCAGTCTGAAAGCTCTGCCCATGAGGCTGGGAGTTCAATCCCAGCAGTTGGCTCGAGGTCGACTCAGCCTTTCATCCTTTTGAGGTCAGTAAAATGAGTACCCAGCTTGCTGGGGGTTAAACGGTAATGACTGGGGAAGGCACTGGCAAACCACCCCGTATTGAGTCTGCCGTGAAAATGCTAGAGGGTGTCACCCCAAGGGTCAGACATGACCCGGTGCTTGCACAGGGGATACCTTTACCTTTACCTTTAATATCATAGACAGCCAAAGTCACCAACAAGATAGTTTTAGAGAGAAGCAAACAAGCTATGTCATTAGAAGGGAAGATATTACGGCTAAAGCTTACTTACTTTGGACACATCATGCGATCAAACTCGCTAGAAAAATCATTAATGCTCGGCATGGTCAGCAGCAAAAGGAAACGTGGTCGCCAAAGGATCCTCTGGCTCGACACGATCAAAGCCGATACAGGGATGACCATGAACCGATTAAAAGAAGCAGTCAGAGACAGGGGTGCATGGCGAAGACTTTCCTATAGAATCGCCGAGGGTTAGACACGACTGAACGGATGACATCATCATCAACATTGGACGTTCAGGCAATTACTATTAAAAGTGGCTGTTCTTGGCATGTTTCACTAGTCTGAGGAAGAGTGCTTACACTTGAAAGCTCACACCTTGAATAAATATTTCTTGGTCTTAAAGGTGCTATCGTACTCTGATTTTGTTGTGCTACTTCATACCAAAACGGCTACCCATTTGAATCAGGCTATAAGCTTGTACCAGTATCAGTTAATTTTCACTTAAATGTTCACATTGCTTATCTGTTAGTACCTCTGGTCTTTTTAATCACTTATTTTTATACTGTCTAGGGGAGGGGTGGTATAGAAACCTAATTATATATAGAAATCATAGTTTGGAGGTTTGTCAGGATTCACTCCCCTTTTCCTCATGAATCAACACTTATAAGACTCATGACCAAATGAACCATCTGTCTTAACTCCTTCCCCAGCCCTTTAACCTGAACCCAAAAGGCTTCTCGGTTTGATTTCCTTTAGAAAGCTCATCTGATTGAAATAAATGTCATTAGTCTTTAAGGTGCCAGTGGACTTTTGTCAGAATAGACGAACACAGTTACCCCTAACCAGACTTTCCAATATGTTATTGAAAAGGATTGATATGACTGGAAAGAATAATGATTTTAAATGAACTGCCATTGGAAAGTTTCTCTCTCCAGCCCCAAAGTCCACCCTCCTACTCCATCAGTCACTCCAACGTTTATCAGCTTATACACATACACTAATGAGTTGGGATTGTGCCTGCCTAATTCTAGCATCACACTGAAGTGCCTGGCTACAAAATACATTGAAATAGCTTTTGACTTCCTTTCTGGTTTGCTTTGCCAAAAGGCACAAATTAAAGCCATGCAAACATTTGCCCTTACAAAAGACCACTGTGCAGCTTTTGAGAGACAGGATTAAACTGAATTTGCCTACTGTTTTTAGTGTCTATCCTGTAAACATGCAACTATCCTGTAAACATGCATTGAAATGCACTGGGATTTCCGAATGGCTAATACTACACACTCAGTTGGATTTGCTTTTTCAAGCCCTTAATTGTGGCACAGGGTGGTAATGCAGCCGACATGCTGTCTGAAGCTCTGACCATGAGGCTGGGAGTTCGATCCCAGCAGCTGGCTCAAGGTTGACTCAGCCTTCCATCCTTCCAAGGTTGGTAAAATGAGTACCCAGCTTGCTGGGGGGTAAACGGTAATGACTGGGGAAGGCACTGGCAAACCACCCCGTATTGAGTCTGCCATGAAAACTCTAGAAGGCATCACCCCAAGCGTCAGACATGACTTGGTGCTTGCACAGGGGATACCTTTACCTTTAATTACATATATTTTTAAAATGTAGTAAAATTATTTAGCAACCCAACCTTTTACAGAAGATTCATATTGATTAGGATGTATAATAAGAGGGTCTGGGGTATCAAAGAATCCTTTATGTTCTTATGAATAATTGTGCAGCTTAGTGGGTTCGATCCCAGCCCATCCTATTGCATTGCAATGGCCAAGATAAACCTGCCTAGGTCTGGGGGAAATGATAACATTTGTAATGGCTTTCTGTGGCTTACATCCCATCCCAAGAGTCAGGTAGGGCTTGGCATTATCTGTAGTAGGACCACACAAACCTGGGACTGCACAGCAATGAGTCACCCACTGTTCCCAATTCACGAAAGAACATAGTTCCTGGGATTGCAGGGGCTTTCAGTTAATGGTTCAGGTGCTGATACCTGTCTACAGTCTGATCTGTCAAGGAACTTTAGAAACATTGATTTTTAGGGTTATAGGCAATGGATAGGGGTTGGGGTGAGATTGAATTATTTGTATTAGTTGTAATTTCACTCTCCTGTTTATATTGTCTATGAAAACAAAAAAGTTAAAAAAAACATTGCTTTTACTTTTGAAATATCAGCAATAAAAATAAAAGCAACACCTGAAATTGATGCTTTTTTAAACTAGAGAAATGAAAGGTTAAAAAAAAACAGTGAGAAGAAACCTGAGGTAACTCGCAAGAAAACAAAACACGGAGCCTAACAACATCGTTATGGTTGTGAGAACTGAGCAGACTCCCCTCTTGACCTGCTCAGAGAAAGCAACGTTCTTCCCCTAGGGAGGCAATCTGAATGCTAAATTGTGCCACTAGAGCTCTAGGTATTTGAGAAGGTAGACACATCAGAGCAGAACTTCTGTGTAGGACTGCACAGAGGAAGAAGACATCTCCACATTCATTCCTTGCACAAAAGCTACCCACACTTCAGGATACCAGAGTTAGAGCCCCATATTGACCCAATGGAAGTCTGTCAACAAACTGACCTGCCTGGAATTGTCAAAAGGAGATGGAAAAACCAACATTGAGAAGAATGTAGCAGGACCATTTTAGAATCAGTACATCTATTTAAAGCCAAGCTCCTTCCACCCTCATTCTTTCTCTACTGGCCTATGTAGATGTTCTTTTTTTATAAATTGGTCAGATGCTTTGCATCCCATAACAGCTAACAGACAAATAGTGTTGGGCTGCAATCCTAAAACTCTCCCCTGGGAGTAAGCCCCATTGACTACAATTTGAATGGCTTGGTTTAGTGGTTAGGAGCATGGAGCCAGATCTAATTCCCTGCTCACCCTCCACATGCAGCTAGCTGAGTGACCTTGGGCTCATCCCAGAAATAATAAAGCTGTTTTGACAAGCAGTAGTATCAGGGCCCTCTCAGCCTCACCTACGTCACAGGCTGTCTGTTGTGGGGAGAGGAAAGGGAAGGCAATTATAAGCTGCTTTGAGACTCCTTCTTCCAAGTAGACCTGCTTAGCATTTTAAGCAATATAATACAGCAGGAAAAACTTGGAGCTTTTCATGTCATTTCTTTCGGCATTTAATTATCAGAAAGTTGAAAATAAGTGAAGCTTTATTAGTTCAGTTAAAAGGATAAAGAACTTGGATAATTATTGCAAGTAACAAGGTGAAATCCCACCAATTATAATGAATGTGTACCTGTACATCTCAGAGCTTACAAAACCAAAAAACTGACGTCATGTATTGAAGGACAAACACTGTAATCAGTCATGCAGCAACCTGGCAACAACTTTTTGAAATTACTGCAAAAGACCTTTTATGAGGAAGCAGAAACCTATGCTTCAAATAGGGTTCAATAACGCTTGAAGTAACTGAGAAGTTGTCCAAGCAGCCAACCTAAGCAGAAACTCTTCCAAATGATTACAAAATAGCATCCGAAGTCAGCAGAAGTTGTAGAATGACAAACACAGCAGGACACCTTGCGCAAAAGAAGGTGGTCAGCATATTGATTTAAAACTTTTGCCCTGGCAAACATGACATGCTTACAAGTAAAACATTAACCACCATGCATGGGACTCCTTACTACAATGGCACTATAATGAACAGTTTTATGCCTTTATATACCAACTTAAAGTCCACTCAAAGTACATAAACTTAAAAAAAATAAGTTAAAGCCTTAGACAGAGAACATTTAATTATAGAACCCAAAGCAACAAATTATCTTTGTAGACTTCACTTCAGTAATATCAACATTTTCTTCTATTGTAATTTTAGTGAAAGTAGTTATCCTTGACCCCATGGTTCTCAGAACCAAAACATAACTGTTTGATTCAATTAGTCTTGATTACTTTTTGTTACTTGTAAACCTTTAAACAGATCCAGCCATAAATATGCTAAAATAAATCAAGTAACTGGTTATGTTCAGTTCAGTTGTACGTTAAAAGCACAGGTAAATAGGACTGACTTCATGCAATGCCTACTAGGCATATGTATCTTTCACAGGAGCTTAATAACTGGAGTGCTACTACAGAAAAGGTGTTCTTTCTAATCAATACCCATTTCACTTGTGAGTGCAGAACACATTTGACAAAGGGCTTTTGTAACAGGTTTTAAGTAATGGGCAGGTTCTTATAGAAGTGGTCTTTAAGATACTTTGGCCCAAGATTATTTAAGCTTTACAAATCAAAGCTAGCCCCTTTAATTGTGCGTGGAAACAAATTGGCAATAGGCAAAGCTTTTAACACTGGGGGAAATATATTCATGACAACTGATCCAAATCATCCAGCTGAGGTTTCTACACATCTTCAAAGGTAGCCTCATGTACAGCCTATTGACATAATCAAGCCTGGCTGTCACCAGACTAGCATCAAAATATTCACTACAATGTGCTCAGCTGGTGCCATAGAGAATATCTAGGAAGGCCAGCTTTGTTCAAACAAACAAAAAAAATTATAACTTTATAAAAAATTGAGGAAGATGGAATCCCTGGATTTCTCTTCACCCGACAACAGACAGCTAAATGGATTAAATGCATTGAAAAGTACTGCAGATGAGTTGATCTGACAGACCCTCCATGCTATACCTGGTAGTGATGGCCTATTTCCACATTCAAAACATTGGAATGTACATGCAGCCATGAACCACCAACAGAAATATCACAATGTCTGGTGAAGCAAATATGCCAATGCTTCTCTCAGCTTAGTCTAGAAACAGGAGCACTCTTTCCTATGGCACAATTGTAAAATACTACACCAGGAAAGTGCTTCATTTGCTTTGATCCTACAAATCTCTGCCATTTTTGCTAGCATTAAAACCGCCATTAGCTCTCTGAAAACAGTAAGAAGTGGAACAACAAAAAACAGTTGAACTGCTAATTGCTGTATCCTCTTGGAAGAGAACCAGAATCCTGCTTAAAAGATGGCATTCTTTTGTATTTGCATTGTAATTGCAACAAAAGGAAAAGAAAAAAGATCCTCAGTAAGGTTCATTATGCACACATTGGATAATGCACTTTCAATGCACTTTAGAAGTAGATTATTCTGTTCTGCACAGGACACAGCACATTGAAAGTGCATTATCCAACATGTGCATAATAGACCTAAGAGACTACCACAGATAGTCTCACTAAAAGGTCAAGATTGAAATTATGCTCTCACAGGGCTTCTGAAGTGCTGGCTATTTTACTTTCAAGCGAAGACAACTGGTCTAAGACAATAACTTCTGTTATCTCATGCTGCTTATGACTAAATAAATGGCTTCATCTTTAACATGGAAAGAAGGGCAGAATAGACCAAATAAAATATGGCCAAGTAACCACTTTGCAACGGAGAAGCAATATATACCTCATACTTGACATGGGAAACAAATCATAAAAAGGACTAAAAACACATCAGTGCCCACTTAATAACTAACAGCATAAATTGTCAAGGCACTATGCTACCTTAATGAAGCCCAGTCCCCTGTGCACTGCAATCTCCAGACATGAGTGACTACTCTAAACTTTCCGTGTGTCAGAAATGCCTGCTGGGAGAATCCAGGGCTGCTAGTGTTTTCTGTCAACTGATCGAGAGATTCACCTCCATGAGACAATCTGCACCTGTATTTGTTTGTTGCCCCACTTTAAAAAACAACAGAACATCCAGCATCCTAACAATCTGGAACAGGACATGGAGGACAAATTTCAATACTTATGTAAGAATTGTCATTTGAATTAAGCAAACTCAGACAAGCAGCTCTGTCAAGGACAAGATCAGCTGGTAGGACTATAAATGCTAATGGCACTGCACAATAGGTGTTTCACTACTTCCAAATACTTATTTCACAGCAGTTTAAGAGTATTTCCAATCTTTCCCAAATTGACCACCTCATACCTCACCATCTTACATTAACCAGAAATTATTGCAGTCACCACAAACTTAATGAGCTCACTCCATTTATAGGAGTAATTTTGGAAAATGTAAGACAAATTTTAATTGTGTAGGATGAAAACAGAAAAAATAGAAATATTTTAAACATAAAAATTAAAATACTTAAACCTACCCAACTCTCTTCTCTATCTCTACTGTTTATGATAAACCTAACTGCTCCCCAACCCTCAGCATTTCAGAGCTACCTGTATTTGCCGGCATATAAGACGACTGGGCGTATAAGACGACCCCCCAACATTTCCACTCAAAATATAGAGTTTGTTACATTACATTACAGTACTATGGGCAGCTATGTCTATCCCAACTGAAGTGCACCCGGCGTATAGGACGACCCCCCCCCACTTGGAGGCATGTTTTTCAGGGGGGAAAAGTAGTCTTATACGCCAGTAAATACTGTAATCCCAATGCTAATCTCAAAAAAAACCCTCAAAACCTAAATTTACATAATCTAATGCAAACTCAAACTGTTTGCTACCTTAACATTACCACTCACCCTAAAGGAGCTCACCTTAAATTCTTAGTGCAAACCAATTGTACTCTACAGCTATGACCAGTACCCACTACATTATATTCAAAAAATTAATGTAAATTTTTATTGTGTAGGTGAAAAACTATTGAAATATTTGATATGAAAAAATATTTTAAAATGTATACCTATCACTATTTATACCTATTTTAAAAAACTATACCTAAATTTGACATTAACTCTTCTCTCTCTCTACTGCTTACTGGAAGCCTAACCTCTCCTTATCCCTAAGCATATTGGATATCCCTAAGCATATCCCTAAGAGCCTCTTGTGGTGCAGAGAGGTAAGGCAGCAGAAATGTTGTTGAAGCTATCTGCCCATGAGGCTGGGAGTTCAATCCCAGCAGCTGGCTCAAGGTTGACTCAGCCTTCCATCCTTCCGAGGTCGGTAAAATGAGTACCCAGCTTGCTGGGGGGTAAACGGTAATGACTGGGGAAGGCACTGGCAAACCACCCCGTATTGAGTCTGCCCTGAAAACGCTAGAGGGTGTCACCCCAAGGGTCAGACATGACTCTGTGCTTACACAGGGGATACCTTTACCTTTAAGCATATCCCTAACCCTAATCTCAAGAAAAACCCAATATCTACATTTAGAACATCTAACACTGGAGATGTTCCCTGGAGTTGCTTTCTTAACCAAAGTTCTGAGAAACCCTGGAGTTGCTTGACAACCCTGGGTTTCCCAAATGACTGGGAGTTAATTAGTTTATTTTTAACATTTGTTAAAACATTTATTATTATTATTATTATTATTATTATTATATTTATACCCCGCCTCCCCCCGAAGGCTCGAGGCGGCTTACATAAACCCGTCCCCTAAAACCATAAAATGACAATAAAAACCAATGATTTACAATAATTGTAACAGCGATGGCGTTGCCTACTCATTTGCTCTCCGCATCCTCATCTACGGTGGGGGGTGACGCTCTCTACCACCAGTTTGTGAGGGGGGGGCTGATCTTCTTTCCTCCCGGCCTCAGTTATAAGCCTGGCGGAAGAGCTCCGTCTTACAGGCCCTGCGGAATGCTGGTAATTCCCGCAGGGCCCTCAGCTCTTCCGGGAGCTCATTCCACCAGGTTGGGGCCAGGACCGAAAAGGCCCTGGCCCTAGTCGAGGCCAGGCGGGCTTCCTTGGGGCCGGGAACGACCAGTAGGTTAGCCCCCGCAGAGCGTAAAGCCCTGCGGGGGATATAGGGCAAAAGGCGGTCCCTCATATATGCTGGGCCTAGACCACGGATGGCCTTGAAGGTCAAAACCAAAACCTTGAACCTGATCCGGAAGGCGACCGGTAACCAATGCAGCTGCCTCAGAACTGGCTGGATGTGAGCCCTCCATGGTGTAGCTGTGAGGACTCTAGCAGCCGCATTTTGGACGAGTTGCAGTTTCCGGATCAAGCCCAGAGGCAGGCCGGTGTAGAGCGAGTTACATTTATCAGGTGATATCACCATATATGGTCATGTTGACCAGACTCCCCCTCCCAAAATGGCCAGTAATGGGCCATATTACTTTTGAGAGTTGAGGCAGCTATGGTTCCTGTCATTGAGATATGCAGCTGAGGCAGAGAACACTGACTGCTGTTCCCCCGTGAGTCTCCCTGCCCTTGAGCCATAACATGGGACTCAGCAAGAGGGGGGAGGGATCCCATTCCCACAAGGATTGCGGGTCCTTCTTTGTACATTAATATTCACAAAACAAATATTCCATACTCTTTCTTTAGGCCACATAGCATTAAGAGACTGGATGTACATACTACCAACTTTCTGTCTAAGATGGCAACAGAGTAGCAGCACTGTTCAGAGTCTCACTCCCAATTTTTGGTTTTTTTCTTTGTCTGGATATTAAGAATTTGCCAATCCTGCTTACTGCTGCCTAAAGTCCTCATTTCCATACTTAATTGTCTCCTGAAATATTATATTACTAGCTTCAAAGCCTGTTCCTAAGAACGGGCCCTGAAAAGGTCCCCTCCCCTGGAGCCAGGCCAGGCCGCTTAAGGTGGCTTTGGGCCGCAGCTTGCAGCCAAATCAAGTGGGGCAGGTGGGGGCTGGGCAGCTCGTTAGCAGGGGCGAGACAGAGCTCCTTAGCAGGCAGTCAGCAGGCCGGGAGCCCCTCATCAGCAGGCCCAGCCTAGCAGGCCAGGAACCCTCGTTAACAAGCCCTCCACAACGACCTTTTGCCCAGGGCCCACTCACTTGCTGCTGGCTCCAAGCACTGAGGCATCTGAGAGCAAAGAGGCTAGAGTCCAGGGCCGGAGGATGGGATCCACTGGGGCAGGGCCATTCAGGGCAAAGCTAGCTGCACTCTGATTGGCCCTATTCCAACTTGGACAGCTGGACACATCCCACCCCCTAGGCTGTTTCAAAAATATATAATGGAACAATGAATATGGGTAAATGAAGACTAGTATATAATTTACTTACATATATATATATATACACACACACACTATTATATACTAGATAGAAACTGGCTTAAATCACTGCTGTCCAGGTCTGGATTAAACATTAAGAAACTTTCCTTACAAAATTCGTAGGACAACAGAATCATGAGGTTGTTCATAATGAATGGTTTTTCAAATCCTACTGTGAAGTATCAAGCTATAAAATCTATTTCCCACAGAATTCTGTAAATATTTACTTTATAGCTTTTCAGAGATATCCAAGTTTAGCTTCTCCTCCATACTTACAAATTTGATCATAAAACTCATATTTAAGAATACAAGGAAACATGCTTATAATTTCTACATGCTCTACTGCATCTAGAAACAGCACTGTAATTCCAGGTTTATAACCAAATTACAGCCTAGAGTTTCCCACAGAAACATCAGTCCCCATATTTCACAGTTCTCCTTTGTGATAACACTAAAAGACCAGTATAAAGCACTATGGAAACCTAGACAGCACTTATGATTCTGTTGCACTTTGAGACCAGGGGGTCCTTAACATGGTGCCAGTGGACATATGGGCATCTTTCCTGATGCCAGTCAAGTGTTTTTTAAAAGTAGGTCAAGTCAGGTGGGGCTTTTGCCCAGGAAAGCTTCTGATGGGCTATTGGACATTTGATTAGCTGTGAAGATTTTTTTTTAATGTTGATTCAGCATCTTCACAGTGTGACTGAAGGGAAGCTGCAGATGCCATTTTATGGCGGGTTCCACTTCCTGTGGCAGTTATTGTGTGATTGCATCCACCATGCATTGTCAGAATTTCAAAGGTGCTCCTGCAGGCGCAAAGAAGTGGGAGACGACCATTTCAAGAGTCAGGAATCTTTACCCTCTGCAGCTTGTCCAGTTTGCACAGGCATCACCAATTTCTATCTTGGCTCAAAATATTTAGAGAAAACACACACACTTGCTAACAATATTTAGTGATAAACACCTTCATCAACAGTTGGCCTCTACTCCATTCCAGGCAAAGGCACAATTGTTGTACTAACACAAACAACACATTGCAGTCTCTATCATTGTCACTTTGAATCCTGCCTTATAGTTTCCAAGCAGTATCCAGGCTCATCACAAATTATACCATTCCATAACAGACTCTACAGAGAATTACCATAGCTAATTAAATGAAGACAATAATCTTGAAATATTCAGTTTAAACATGCATCTTCTTTCATTTAGAAATCCAGTCATAGAAAAAAGACAATT
Organism: Paroedura picta; assembly: GCF_049243985.1. Classification (NCBI taxonomy): domain Eukaryota; kingdom Metazoa; phylum Chordata; class Lepidosauria; order Squamata; family Gekkonidae; genus Paroedura; species Paroedura picta. The sequence goes on from NC_135375.1 coordinate 68,046,768, forward strand.
TAAAAGTATACCTCTTTAATGCTTACATTTGACACCCAATAACATAATTTTAGTTCACAATTTAATATGAAGTATTATGCACTAAAATCATTACTAAACTACTTGTCAACATGATTAGCTAAAAAAGGGGGAAAAACTCATTTTATTCACTCAGATCTGTATCATTTAAAAACAAATCTTTACTCATTTTAGAATCATCCATCCAAGTAATAATACTTTATAAAACCATATAAGAAATAAAATGGACTATTAATTGTTTTGGATACTTCTAGCAAATATTCTTGCTAAAGTTACATAGCAAAAACACTTTAAAGCTACTTTAAATAACTTTAAAGATTTTAAAGCATATATTTAAAGATCCATACAATTAATGCATTTTGAGCAATCCGATGGGAATGTTCAAATACTTCCCAAAGAATGGATGTTTTCTTGTATTTCAGAATCGGACTGTATTGTATCATTTCTAGAATCATCAGTTTGATGAATACTTTGATCTCCTCTAGCAGAAAAACTTGTCATATGGCGAAGTCTTTTTGAAGAAAGTTTGTTATCACCACTAGTGGTGAAACTGTATTTGTTACTATTCCCACTATACAGTTTAACACTGGGGTCAGAGACTAAATGATGATCAGTAACGGGATGTCTAATAGAAGACACTCTTTCTTCCAAATCCATAGGTTTGCTGCTTTTCTCAGAAGTTGCTGACTGATGATTTTTTGTTGCATTTTCTTCAGTGCCTTGCTGTAAACTTTCTGGGGACTGACTAGTAACCTGATGCTGCTGTACATCTCCTGTAGCAAGCAGGAAATTATTTGCTTCTTGAAATGGAACCAAATCAGACTGAAAATGAGGAAGACCCAGGAAAGAAACTGAACCAGAATTCTAGGGAATAAAAATTAAAATCAAAGTCAGAAAGTATTTAAGAATCCTTAATTTAATTAAGAAGCCTTAATTAAAACTATAATACCAAACAATTTTCTGCCTATACCAGTTATAGATCTACAGATTACAAGTAGGAACCTAATATGCCCCCTGCAGGGCCTTGAACTCATAGAATCATAGAGTTGGAAGGGGCCATACAGGCCATCTAGTCCAACCCCTGCTCAATGCAGGATCAGCCCAAAGCATCCTAAAGCATCCAAGAAAAGTGTGTATCTAACCTTTGCTTGAAGACTGCCAGTGAGGGGGAGCTCACCACCTCCTTAGGTAGCCTATTCCACTGCTGAACTACTCTGACTGTGAAAATTTTTTTCCTGATATCTAGCCTATATCGTTGTACTTGTAGTTTAAACCCATTACTGCGCGTTCTTTCCTCTGCAGCCAACGGAAACAGCATCCTGCCCCACTTCAAGTGCCCCACTTTCAAATACTTAAAGAGGGCTATCATGTCCCTTCTCAGCCTTCTTTTCTCCAGGCTGAACATTCCCAAGTCCCTCAACCTATCTTCATAGGGCTTGGTCCCTTGGCCCCAGATCATCCTCGTTGCTCTCCTCTGTACCCTTTCAATTTTATCTACGTCCTTCTTGAAGTGAGGCCTCCAGAACTGCACACAGTACTCCAGGTGTGGTCTGACCAGTGCCGTATACAATGGGACTGACATCTTGTGATTTTGATGTGATGCCCCTGTTGATACAGCCCAAAATCACCTTTACCGCTGCATCACACTGCCTGCTCATGTTTAGTTTACAATCCACAAGTACCCCAAGGTTTTGTACACACAGTGTTACCTAGAAGTGTATCACCCATCCAGTAGGCATGCTTTTCATTTTTCTGACCCAGATGCAGAACTTTACACTTATCTTTATTAAATTGCATCTTGTTCTCATTTGCTCATTTTTCCATTGTGTTCAGATCTCGTTGAACTCTATCTCTATCTTCTGGAGTATTTGCTAGTCCTCCCAATTTGGTGTCATCTGCAAACTTGATGAGTAGTCCCTCCACCCCCTCATCTAGATCATTAATAAATATGTTAAAAAGTACCGGAGCGAGCACCGAGCCCTGAGGTACCCCGCTACTCACCTCCTCGGCAGGTACCAACTTGCTGATCACCTAGCCTCGACCAGGGCCAGGTCCTTTTTGGTCCTGGCCCCTACCTGGTGAGATAAGCTCCCGAAGGATCTGCAGGTCCTCAGTGAGCTTACCGCTTTCCATAGGGCCTGCAAAAGAGAGCTCTTCCACCTGGTTTATAGTGCTAGAGCAGGTGATACGTGTCCCCCCTTGGCATTGGTACATGAACATCTGGTACCGAACATCTTGCTTCCCCCCATGCAGCCGTCATAAGGGCCTTCCTGTTTTAAGGAGGGCCCCGGGAGTTTTGCCATCTGTTAAGATTTTTGTGTATTGTGATAGGGTTTTAAGGGGGGTTTACTGAATTTTATTGTATGGATTTTCCTTTATGTGACCCACCATGAACTGATTTCCAAGAGTGGCGGGCTATAAAACAAACAAGCAAAATTTGTTCAGATGAAGGGTTTTAGGGTTTTTTCCCCCCTCTGGCTCTATCTATTCCTGTGTGTAAAACTCTGACATTGCTGCCTTCATCCATACAAAACAGTTTCTCCAAGTTTCATGCTCCATACTTGGGAGTATAGATGATTGAAGTATTTTCTAATTCTATCTGTAACTGTAGTTTTAGTTTTTATGATTTAATTATGTTTGATGATTAACACAGTGGTTACATAACGGGATATTTCAAACATTTTAAAATCTAATTTAAAATATGTTATTTAAGTTTTAAAATATATTTTGTGTCTATGCCCTGATCTGCATGGCCCAGGCTATCCTGATCTCATGAGCTAAACAGGGTTTGCTCTGGTTAGTATTTGAGAGGGAGACCACCAAGGAATCCCAAGGCTGCTGTTAGAGGAAAGCAATGGCAAACCTACCTCTGTCTGTCTTTTGCCCTGAAAACCCTGTTATCATAAGATGGCTGTGAATTGAGGGCACTCTATACACACTTTGGTCTATTAGGCCCCTCACTGCAAACCTTAGTTATATTACCACCTAGGGCAGGCTTTCTCAGCTAGGGTTTCATGAAACCTTGGGGTTACATGATGGCCCTGGAAGGGTTTACCAAATAGGTGGGAGGTAATTTTAAAATATATTTTATAAAATTAGTTAAACATTTATGAGGTGATATAACCATATATGGTCATTTTGACCTGCCTCCCCCAGGCAAAATGGCCAGTGATGGGCGTGGAGGGGGTGGGAAGAGGAGGGACCCCAGGTGTGCATGTACACAGGTATGCTTCCGAACCAAATTCTGCATGATTGTGCCACAACTGGGTTTCTCGAAAAATGTTTCAGGGGTTTCTCAATGGTACAAAAGTTGAGAAAGATTGACCTAGGGCTAGATACTCAATTGAACACACTATATGTAACAGTGCCTGAAGCAAAAACTAGAAAGCTGCAGAAGAGCATAAAGAAGCAAAGTGAAAAGCAATATATTGAAATAAAGCAGCAGAGGAAAGGATAAAAATAAAGTTTGAATGACAGGTAGTTACTTTGACATTCTGCATGTGTTTCTGCCTTTCTTCTTCAAATGAGTTCTCCTTTTGTGTTATGGCAGGCTTATTTAGAGTAGAAGTCATTTGGGGACGCTGCAACAAACCAAAATCTGACTGGTCAATACCAGCCATTGTTGCAAGTTGTCCAAGTCTGCAAGACAAGAAATATGTTACTATACAGTTGTTCATAATATAAGATAAATTATGCATTTTACAATATTTTCAAGTTAGAATAGTGAACCCTATGCAGCATTATTCCAGTCTACGCTCACCAGTTTCAATGGATGTAGACTGGAGTAACTGTACAATGTAGGACTAAAAAAACAAGCAGATTACTTTCCCCAGACTTTACATGATTATTTGTATTTATTTTTATTTATTATTTGATTTTTATACCGCCTCTCCCGGTAAGCTGCTAAAGGCTATGGTTAAATATGGGATTGGCAGATCTTCTTTACCTACTTATACCTGTCTTAAAACTACTATGCAGTATTTAGCTAGACTTCAATATGTACCTCAGTATGTATTTTTGAACTCTGCTTGGTCTCAAATTATTGGAAACCTGTCTGGATTTAAAGACACTTGCTTGCAAAGCAGTATTCTCCTTCCTTGACTCACTTTTTAAAATGTATGCATGCATGCACGCATATACATACACACACACCACGCCCTCCCTTGCAGCTCAGGGCAGTTTACATTTGAACTTGTGAAACAATACAGGAACCGTCATTTGTGATCCAATACAAGGAAAAGTATAATACATTATACATTCCTATACTTTCTATTTTTAGAATCAGAAGAATTTTTAGGGTACCCGGTGCACAATGAATGTACCAGGAGAAAATGTATGATTTGAATTTTAAAAACTGCAAATGGAAGAATAATAGCCATTGTTTCTGTTGTACACTGCCCAACAATGTACTATAACAGGCAGGATCTACAACAAACTGTTCAGGCTTTTCCCCCAAGGTGAAACTTTTAAAGACTTTTAAAAGAGTATGCAGCAACACAACAGAATATGAAACACTGCTGAGTTTTGACAGTGTTACAATATTCTGATCCCTTTCTCTAAAAATAACTGAGAAGGGGAACCCCACCCATAATAAATAGTCTCTTACCCAGCATCCTTAAGAAGATCTAAAAAGGCATGAAACTTTTGAAATGAGTTTTCAATACTATCCAGAACACCTTCATCTTCAAGAATTGTGCTGGCTACTGACTGTGCATGCAGAACCTCTGATAAAGAGCTGTTTAGATTCCTTAATCTGGCATTTTCTACCTCCAGCTAGAAGAAACCAAAAAACAGACCCACTTAAATAATGAAAAGTCTCCCATTCTTAAATAGTGAAAAGCTCCTTTTTTTGAAACATCTAAGAAAAATGACATTTTCGTTCTAAAATTAAAATTTCCCCAAGGCTACAGATTTACTATTTTCTTGGAATCTTCCCCCTCCTATATATTATATATAATTCCATATGAAGTCTGTAATACAGGGAGCAAAAACAGAACAGGTAGCGAAATTCATAGACTCTACGCATCTGTCTGGGCCCAGTGTACTTCAGGGACTGTGTCTCCCTATGCCCCCTGCAGGGCTCTTTAATAAATTTCAAGAAGAGACAACATTTTGCCTTTTGGTTTTGTTTGCTTTGGGCTCTTTGTACTGCATGTACAAATAGATTAGTGATCTCTGGTCTGTGAGAGCTTGCCTGGCCTCAGCCAGGGTCTTTTCGGCCCTGGCTCCCGTCTGGTGAAATGAGCTCCTGGAAGAGCTGAGGGCTCTGCTGGAGCTAATTCAGTTCTACAGGGTCTGCGAGACAGAGCTCTTCTGCCAGGCCATTGGCTAAAATCAGACTGACAGAAGATCATGCCCCTCCTCTGGGTTCTTGTTTGTAACAATCCCACCTAGGAGATTTGGGATTGAATTGATGGGTAAGGCAGACTGAGGAGGGATGGGAGTTAGGACTCTGGGGGTTTATAGATTGTGTTTTTGTATGATTTTCTGTATGGTTTTTTGTTGCACGCTAGACAGCAGACCAGGAGCGGCAGCCTACAAATATATAATAAATAAAATAATCTAAAAGCAAATAATTCTGGCGAGGAAACCTTGGAAGATCAAAAACAGGTAATATATGACCAAAGGATAACTCTGGACTAAAAAAAAAATGCATGTCTATGTAATATGTGATTGTAGCTGCATGCTACTGAGAACAGATCAAATATTAACAGAAATGTACTTGACACACTACAAAAACCTTTGCTTCTGAAAAAGGTTACCAGAATGAAAATCTACCTAAGAACCACCAGATGTTAACTATAAAAGAGAATTTACCACTTACATATAGTGTATAAGTGATCCTAACTCAATCAATTTATAAAACAAGCTTTCAACCCATTTATGCTGTTTTCAATGTAAAGTGCTTTAAAACAGGCTGTGAAATGCTGGAGAATTAGTAAATCCAAATTTTGACTGATTCTGGTGTCTTCTTGTAAAATCATTTTTGTGCTATTTATACTGTTTTAGCTGAGCTAGAGTTGAAACTATAAATATATAGGGTTGGAAGGCCAGCTTGGCATAGTGGTTAAGAGCCGTGGCTTCTAATTTTGAGTGTGATTCTCCATCCCTACCCTGGACTCATCAAAGTCCTGAAAGTGCTACTCTCACTGAGCAGTCCTGTCAGGTTTCTCTCAGCCTCACCTATCTCACTGGGTGTCTGTTGTGGGGAGAAGAGGGGAAGGCGATTGTAAGCTGTTTTAAGACTCCTTCGGGTGGTGAAAAGCAGGGTATAAAAAACAACTTTTCTTCTTCATCAACCATCTCAGTTGACAAAAAGCAGAGCCTTTTCACCTATCCTCCCCCATAAAGTTCCTGAAAGGGGTTTCTTTTAGGCTGCCATTGGAAGTAAAGAAATTATGCTTTGCCTGCAGCAATTCACCAGTAAGCACAGATTTTCAGCAAGAATCAATGCACTGCAAAGTGCTGTTCTTGGGCAACTCAGTGGCCAAGTCAGGCATACATCTAACTAGTTGCTGCATCTTGTGTGTCCCCGGCTCTACCCAGCCCACTAGTATTATAAAGGTAAAGGTATCCCCTGTGCAAGCACCGAGTCATGTCTGACCCTTGGGGTGACGCCCTCTAGCGTTTTCATGGCAGACTCAATACGGGGTGTTTTGCCAGTGCCTTCCCCAGTCATTACCGTTTTACTCCCCAGCAAGCTGGGTACTCATTTTACCAACCTCGGAAGGATGGAAGGCTGAGTCAATCTTGAGCTGGCTGCTGGGATCTAACTGCCAGCCTCATGGGCAGAGCTTCATACTGCATGTCTGCTGCCTTACCACTCTGCGCCACAAGAGGCTCTTCTAACCAGTATTATACACCAATAATAACCAGTATAATACACCTAGGTTAAATAGAAGGAATAAAATAAGATGGCATTCTAGGACATGGAATTTTAAAAATATCCCACTACTTATTTGGGTCCTTCTAATAATAATACATTATTTTTCTTACTTACCCTTCTTGTGAGGCTTTAAAACTGGAAAATAGAATGTGGCCTGTTGAACTCAAATTTAGAAGTCTGTAACAACTGAAGTCCTAGAAAAATGACTTTACTGCTTAAGAAGAAATGAGGCTAAAGTAACAGTGGTAAGATGTGGGGGAAGGCACTGGCAAACCACCCTGTATTGAGTCTGCCATGAAAATGTTAGAGGGTGTCACCCCAAGGGTCAGGCATGACCCGGTGCTTGCACAAGGGATACCTTTACCTTTAAGATGTGGAAAAGGTTAGACAACTCTTTTCTGTGCTGCACTTTTAAAAACATAGGAAGAACATTACAGCTACCTCTGTTACACGTTCTTCAGCTGTTACTCTTGCTTTTCGCTCTTCTTTTAATCTGAGTTGACACTTTTCATGGTCTATCTGCGAGAGAGATCATGATCTCTTGAATAACATGCATCAATCCATGATTATTGGACTCTAATCAGAATATATACTGGCTATACTACATTCAGAATTGGAGTTCTGAAATGACTTAAAGTATACAGTCTCCTCTCAAAACTCAGGGGGATTGGATCCAAACACATTGCCCATTCTTTAAAAAAGGAAAATTCAAGTGAAAGACCAATTTAGCATATTGCTATAACTTGACAGAGAATATTTTTGCAGAAGACTTGGAAGTATTAAATATACTATCACTCCAATTACAAGCAACTTTACATGTATGTTTGTCCAATTAAATGTCATTCAGCTACTCAGTATAACTTTTCCTTCATTGCAACTTTCCTGTAGTTTTAAATCTTTCAAACAGTTTTGATTCCCTCTAGTGGATCTTGCTTGAAATACCATCTAAGATGAAAGAAAGCCCATTAGTTGTTCAGAGAAACATACAGAGAACTGTTAAGGAAAACTGCCCAATAATTTATCACTTAGCTTACTATTTAGACATTTCTTGACCAGTGAGTAACCTCAAGAATCAGGGCTAGGAAAAGACCAAGATCATGGAGATGTTCAAAATAAATGGTAATGAGTTAGAGGGATCAATAATCTGATTCAGTGTAAGAGATTTCTTAACCGGCTCTGATTCAGTAGAACAAGCATGCCTAACTTTATTTTTCTCCACAAAAACTGTAACAATTGATGTTCTAGCTAGTATTTTAATCACTGCTCCTCTTCAAGTTACACACCATAGTCACACTGAATTATCTTTATCAATCAATCAAACAATCAAATACCTTTATTGGCATAATAAAAAAACATTTATACAAAAGACGAGGTGGTTCAGATCCCAGGTCACTTGGAGAAAATCCCATGAAGGAATTATTTTTATAATTATCTTTATAATCCAAACAATCAAAATGTGCCTCCCCAAGGAGGAGCAAGTGAAGCCATAATACTCTTGAATATTTATGTCTCATTACTTATGGTGATTGTAGAAACAAAAGCAATAGAAATTACATGTTACATATAGTTTCCTTGACTTGATTATTGATCATTTTGAATATTTATTATTCATTCTTTTAATACATGTCTACTCTACTGTTCCCTTATATGTGTTTTCTAAGGTGCCTTACAAATAGGGAAACAATAAAACGAACTGGAAAACATACAAGCCAACAAAATTAGTCATCAGCAGAGAACAGCCATAAGCCAAATAATCACCAGCACAAACCAAGCCACTAGAATTCAGACTCAGTAAACCCAATGAAAAATAGCTGTTAGAGTACTAATGTGAGGTGAACCAAACTGACCTATCAGAAAGGTCCTCTCCTGACAATCAAAGTACTTCTGACACAAGCACACCAGAACAGGACACTACAAAACTTCTATTCTAGAAGCTGCTTTGAAAATGTCAGTAATATACAGCACACAGTGGAATAATTTGCAGTCCAATTTATTAGTTTTGATATAGCTAGATAGTATAAAATTCATTATACATTATTGGGTTTTTAAAGGAAATTTAAAAGAATACAAATCATACCTGTAACTGATGGTGCTGTTTTAAATTAATTATTTCTGGAGATTTTGTGGCATTAGCATCACAGATATCATCTACAGCATCATCCGTCTCCTCAATTTCAGAGGTGGAAGCACTTTCCACAGTAACTTTCAAAGGAATACCAGCCTGTTTACATCAAGTAGGAACAACAGGATTACACAGTTATATCTAATAATACCAATTCTATTTTACAATTGTTAGGTATTTTTCTTCCTAATTAACAGCAAATGTATGCCAATTCTAAGAACTGCTTGTTACTGAATTTAAAAAATAAACACCCTTAACTAAACCAAGGAAGATTCATTGAAGAATGCATTGTTGAGATGGACACAAACTGTCTTCCACTAAAAGCAACAAGAAGCTTTCCTTCAGTTTCCAGAATGATGTAAAAATCATAATGTTACCTGGATCTGCAGTGGCAACTCATGGATATTTTTCACTGATGAAGCCCTAAAAACAATATAATGTATTAGGAGGAAGGAGCTTCAGTAAGTAATAGCTGAATCAATTCTCATATTTCTATCAATAACTCAGAGTAAATCTTATTTCACCTTCGCCAATTATACAATTTAATATTCTTGGCATAAGAGCATGTATTTCTAAGAAATACTACTACTTATTCAGAGAAAACGTACACATTGTTATCATTTGACTGTCCACATATAAGAATAATAAAGATAGCTATATATTGCATTTTTTCATTGCATTCATATTACCTATGCTGTTTTGCGCGTTCTGCAGTCCGCCAAGGAAGGAATCCATGTGCTCCTGGAGGTAAAGGCTTTGGGGCATAGCTCTCTTGATCACATGAAGTTACCTTACCAGGGCTTATGGATTTTTTTGATGCAAATCCTGAATTAAACAAGAGGAAGTAATGAAGGAAGCCTGCTATAAATACAATGCAAATGAGAAAATTTTTCTTTTCAAATTTTACAGCATGGATGGTACTGGAGTTCTATCCTTAATCCCAAACTAGGACTACATAAATTGCCAACAGCAGTGTCACATCTTAGAAACCTGAGAATGCCATTTTGATTTTTGCAGACACCACCCCCCAACCTTCCCCACTCACCAGGACATGGTAAGCACCAGAAAGCTTTCATCCCCTAATATCCTCACAACAATATTGTGAGAATCACATCAAATACACTTTAAAAGCAAGTTTAAGTAAAATGTTTGTTATATGTACATGTTTAAGTCTCAGAGAACAGTTAATTCTATAGGGCAATAACTCCAAAATCCCTGGCCCAAGTACAAATCAAGCTCACCCCTTCTTTGAAAAAGAGTTTGTACTACATGCAGCAAGAAACTCAATGGCTGGATACTTCTAGCCAGATGCCAGCTGAACAGGTTTGGGAAGGAATCTGGAAAAGCTTTTTCAGAGCTGTGCACAGAAATAAAAAAGCATACCATGCAAAACCTGGATTTTGGGTATTCAATGGGAAAATGCTAGCTATTGTCTGAGAGTGGCACCTCTCTATGATGAAACAGTCTGCACTGGAAAATAAGAGTGAAAAACTGTTCAAGTTTTTACTTGAAGTAACTATGACAATTGTACCTTGGAGCCATTCAACCAATTAGAATTGCTAGAGCTTAACCTAGAGGCTAAGTGACCGAGGGCAAGTAGAAGCGATTCTACAGACTTCTACCCTTTGAAAAAGGGACAACTCGAATCTATCCACCTTCCCCTGAGGTGAACAGCATTTCCCCTTAAAAACGTGAAGACTTTTTTCTTCCTTGACTAATGTTCAGGTTAGTCAAGACATGAGAAAATCCCTGTAAAAGGTTCAAGCAACTCTCTTTGAGAAACACGGCTATAAAAGGAGAGGTCAATTTATCTACTTACAAACCTTTAAAACAAACAAACAAAATGCAGTACGCTTCCAAACTGTTTTAGGCAGAAAAGTTTCTCAGTGACATCATGTCTGAGAGTTTGGCCATGTATGACAAACTGATAAAGGGGGGGGGGGGAGATGTTAACAGGGCAAACAACTTCTTCCTATTTTTCTACCACCAATTCATAAACATTTATGAAACTAATAACCTAACTGTTTGCCTAATAAAATCCTTCCATGCTCAATAACCCTCAAATGCCCAGTGTGTGACTTTTAAAATTATTATGCAGAAATACAACAAACATCAGTGCATGCATATCAAGACACAAGATCAATGACTTAAAGGATGTACAACAAAGCAAAATCAGAGTCCAGTGGCACCTTTAAGACCAACAAAGATTTATTCAAGGTGTGAGTTTTCGAGTGCAAGCACTCTTCCTCAGGATATAATTCACATGCTAGCTGCTAGAGGATGTTACTGCTGAGATCTCAGAGAGAAAATTCCTTTCAGCTGCCTACAAACACTTTTAAAGTCTGTTGGTATGTCACAAGGACTTCTGTCTTAGTAAACAGTCATTCTGTGATCATGAAGCCCAGTCCTATCCATGTTTATTGAGGGAGAAAGCCATTGAAACCATAAGCCCCAAATTTTCATGCACACAGCAAATGAGGGCCAAGCTATATTTTTACTAAGGATTTATAGTGAATCTCAAGATGTGTACTAGATGCTGGGCCAAGGAACTTAATCCTCCATTCTGACCACCATTTTTCCTAGTAGACACCAACCATTTACTCCTAGGATGCTATTAACTACAGCAGGGGGGGAAGATGGTATGGGGGCTTGCCTTTTCCCATTCAGGGATACTGGCAATATGTATTAGAAATGCACACAGAAGGAAGTTTAAGATCGCATTCGCAACTGCCCACACCAACATCACAGTCCCTATTAAAAATGGACAAATACTTTTAAGTTTCAAAGATGTTGAGAAATCAATTATCATAAATGCACAGTTTGAGCTAAATGGTGCAACCTAGTCACATAAATGTTACCATTTTATATGCTTACCTCTATGTCTCCAAATTACTGAAGCAGAAGTAGAAAAATAGCCACATACATAAATTAAGCAAGACTCAGAAACCATATTCCTTTCAAGAAACATCTAAACATGTTAACATAATGCACTCATGAATTACTGAAACTGTTACAAGGCTTTCAACATCCTATAAATCTCAAATTTGGAATATATGTAGTTCTTTTGCTAGAAAAACCTGAATATTTGATCTGGCCAGCACAAGCCACACCAAAACAGGGATAGATTGATGAGTTTCATATTCCACCCCATTCCTCTACCCACACACATGAAATAGGATTACATTGTGAAAATGTTTAGAATGGAATGTATTTATGCTAACAAATGCAAACTGAACTTCAGAAGATGCAAACAATAACATTCTTTGGCCTCAAAGAGTGTAGTCATGGAAGGGTACATCCGAAAAAGATGAAACACTGAAATTTGGATTACATTTAATTACTTGGAACAGTCTAAAAAACACAGAAATTTTAAAAACTATGTTTACCTTTTTCTTAACAACTATAGGTAAAGGTAAGGTAAAGGTATCCCCTATGCAAGCACCGAGTCAGTCCTAGAGGAGATCAACCCTGACTGCTCTTTAGAAGGCCAGATCCTGAAGATGAAACTCAAATACTTTGGCCACCTCATGAGAAGGAAGGACTCCCTGGAGAAGAGCCTAATGCTGGGAGCGATCGAGGGCAAAAGAAGAAGGGGACGACAGAGAATGAGATGGCTGGATGGAGTCACTGAAGCAGTAGGTGCAAACTTAAATGGACTCCGGGGAATGGTAGAGGACAGGAAGGCCTGGAGGATCATTGTCCATGGGGTCGCGATGGGTCGGACACGACTTCGCACATAACAACAACAACAACAATGCAAGCACCGAGTCATGTCTGACCCTTGGGGTGACGCCCTCTAGCGTTTTCTTGGCAGACTCAATGCGGGGTGGTTTGCCAGTGCCTTCCCCAGTCCTTACCGTTTACCCCCCAGCAAGCTGGGTACTCATTTTACCGACCTCGGAAGGATGGAAGGCTGAGTCAACCTTGAGCCGGCTGCTGGGATTGAACTCCCAGCCTCATGGGCAGAGCTTTCAGACAGGATGTCTGCTGCATTACCATTCTGCACCACAAGAGGCTCTTCTGAACAACTATATCATATATAAAATCAACTTAAAGTAAGAAACATGTTCTATGATCTACTATACAAACGAAACAGCAACTATATAAGATGGTATCGTACAGAATATTCACATTTATTTATTCTCTGTTGTGTCTGTCCTTATCCCTCAAGGCAAGATACTCAAGAACATCAAACTATTTTAAGAATAACTGAGTTCTGGAATTGTATTTGAACTGCTGTTTAACATGTTGGTTTCCTCCTCTTTATTGGTTTAATCATGATAGTTCTTGATCAGCAGTTAAAATCTGGATTTCTAGAGAACATAAATTAAGAGTGCACCTTTCAACTAGTTAAAATAAATAGTTGCTGTAAATCACAACGAGGTTTAGAAATAAGATCAATACAAGGAAAACTGAGCATTTCCGCATATCAGGAAAAAATAGCGTTAATGCCAGTTGAATGGCGTAGCGCTAAACATTATCGCGCCTCCTGGCCCCTCCTCACCTTTTTGCTGTCTCGCTCTAGTCTGCCACCTTTTTGCGCTTCTGACCCTCCACAAATGCAAACGGAAATGTCTGAAGAGAACAACTCGCTTTATATGTGACTCTCTTCCACCTGTCAATCAAGTCAGGCAGGCAATCCCCTTTCTCTGTGTTTTAAAGGTTCTGCGATGCCCACTAATTTTTTTTAATTCATAGTTTTCTGTTTAAATGTCTATGCATCTAATCATAGCTCTAATCATAGATGCATAGTGTTTTTTGCACGCCACCCCTTATAGAATCATGCGTCTTGATACTTTTAAATTAATCTCATTCCTGATTTTTTTTGGGGGGGGAGGGGAATAGAGGAATACTTAGAGAGGAATACTTTGTGTTACAACTTTGGGGGGAAATGTTTTGGCATTGCCTGCACGCTTGTCCACCTATTCGTTGCTCTAGGATGCTAGCCATTTTTAAAAAGACATTTCCATCCCTGAGAACAAGGGAGAGTGAGGCGGGTGTGAGGGTGGGATGAGGCAGGCACCTCCATAACTTCCTTCTGCTGGTTGCTCCCCTTTAGCTCACGCAAAATAGGTTGGGGAATGCACTTTATGCGATTCCCCAACTAGCGCTTTAAAATGGAGGACGTTGGAGGCCAGCCGGCTACTGCCCAGATGCTGGATGTTGGTGACGTCAAATAGAGGGGCCAGAATATAACATCTACATAAGGTAAGCATTTCACTGTATTTAACAGGTGCGGAAATGCCCATGGTGTGACACCCCACTCCTTACTGAGAGATCCTACCACACTCCACAATCACTATCACACAGGGTCAAATTTACAGTCAAGCAGGTAGTCATAGTTCACCACCCATCTTTGCATCTTAAAACAGAGAGCCCTAAGCCCTTTCATATATAAGTTCCTCTTTCTCTCATTCATAGAGGCACTACTAGAACGGGGAGCCCAGTCCCCTTTAACTACCATCCCTCACTTAGGTGTCAAGAGATTGAGACTCACACTTTAGTCACACACCACCACTTGCTCATATCCTAATACACATACACATAATTCATAATGACTGAGATCTTAGAATATGTTGGTGCTTCTTATCTTGAGACCACACAGATTCAGCCTCACAGGATTAAACAAAAGAGGAACAAACTTGTATTTATGGTTTGAACACAAGACTGGAGTGAACCATGCATAGATTACATAGTTTCTTTACTGCTGAACTTCTGAACCATTGACCTATTCAAAGATACAGGATTCTTTGTTACACACTGACTTTCTTCCAGTCAGTGATAGGCTGATCTTCTGCCACACAATCAGCCAATCTGAAATGAACTAACAGTTTTCAACTAACAGGCCCTCACCAACATGCTGACAGTTCCCAATGGTTAGTCCTAGGGAGAGATATAACCTACCTGTCCATCATAAACAGTATGAACCCTGAACACAACCAATTCATATTCCTAAATATATTCTTAATACAAAAAGCTGACTAATCTGTGGGCTTTAAAAAAAACCCTAATTAGCAAAATGCATTAAAGGATCATTCATTGTTTAGCTTTCAAATGGTGTCATCATCATTTTTACAATTCTCTTGTTTTAACAGCTTCTCTAATACAAGAGGTCCATTTGTACTGACGAATTAAATACTTACCAATACGAATAGTGGCCTTCCCTTTCCGACCATTCCCTAGGACAACTGTTCTTTTCTTTTGTTTGTTTTTAACATCTTTTGAGGATGGAGATAGAAGCCACTTGTACTGGAATGTCAGGGGAGAAAGCAAAGATATTTTAGTTTATTGAAATTGATTTTTCAAGCTTATTTACTCATACCAATCCCAAAGATTGGACAGGCATCATTAACTTTTAATCAAAGCCAATATGTATATGTATTACAAATTAATATGCATTTACAGACCCTATGGCTCCTTTTTTTGATCTGTCATTCACTACCAGTCCCAGATTTTTACATCTCAAATAGCCACACTGCAAAAATACACAAAAAGACAGGCATGTGCAGGATTCCATAAAAATAGCCCCGTATAGAAGACATTGCTGGCCTATTAAGAGCTGGATGAGACCAATAATATTTAAAATATGAAAGATGGTCACATGATGTACATCAAAAGCCTGTAATCTCAACATTTTATTTAGACGGAATACACTTTGATTAGGTTGGGATGCTTGTAGAAATATCAGATTTCCTATCAACCGTTGAACTGTAAAGGTAAAGGTAAAGGTATCCCCTGTGCAAGCACCGGGTCATGTCTGACCATTGGGGTGACACCCTCTAGTGTTTTCATGGCAGTCTCAATACGGGGTGGTTTGCCAGTGTCTTCCCCAGTCATTACCGTTTACCCCCCAGCAAGCTGGGTACTCAATTTTACCGACCTCAGAAGGATGGAAGGCTGAGTCAACCTTGAGCCGGCTGCTGGGATTGAACTCCCAGCCTCATGGGCAGAGCTTCAAACTACCTTACCACTCTGCGCCACAAGAGACTCTTGAACTGTAGCAATGAATAAATAAGGTCAGGATATTATTATACCTTTAGGCAATCCCAGAAGAGTTGAAGAACCCCTTTTTGGCTGAATCTACTCCACTTAACATGCCTGTTCTAAAAATCCTAAAAATGAACGAATGGTATTAGAGGAAATTGGGACAAAAGCAGCAGTGCCTCACCAAGCTCAACCCCTCAACATTTGCCTCCTTTAGGTAGAAGGTAAAGTAACAGCCTTAGTGAACTTGCTATCAGTTCAGGCTTTGTAGGCTGGCAGTTCTCTCCTTAATCAATGCTGATCTTGCCTTCTGGACATCAGCCAAGTCCTTCCCCCTGTATTCACACCTAGAGGGATTCTCTCTATTCTTCTTAAAGACAGAGGATTGTTTTTCTTCTAGAGCACGACCCATGGAAAAATATAGAGAGAACACCACATATAAAAATATGAGAGCAACAAAACCAGGTACTAGGCTTCCAACTGAAGCAGTAAGAAATACCAGAAGGCTGAGTCAGTCAGAGCATGGTTTTGTTTCGGCTCTTCACAATTCACTTTAGTTTTCCCCATCCGAAATGCTCTGTCAACCTGAACATTCCCCCCTATTTACTCCCAATTACAAATCATTTCTGCGAAAATGAAATAGCACTGGTTCTAATGCCAATTCTTACAGGACTCCCCTGCTCACTTCCTTCCATTGGAAGAACTTCCTATATATTTCTACCCTTGATTCCTTTTGTTTAATCAGTTTTTAATCTTTAAAAGGACCCATTTTCTTATGTCATGACTATTATGCTACTCAGAAGTCTATAATGAGATTATCAGTTTACCAGGAACAAATGCTAATTGGCCTGTAATTACTGGAGTTGCTTCTGAACCCCTCGTAAAAAATTGGTGCTACTTTCCAACAAGAGGTTACATATACTGATTAGTAAATCAACAACTTCATATTTGAGTTACTTAAGTACCCTCAGATGTAAGCCATCTGGACCCAAAAACAGATTAGAACATACCTCCGAGTTTGCTCCATTTGCATTCATGAGAACCTTTTCAATTATAGTCTTCGTTAAAGCATGATCTAAAAAGAAACATGTAGATCAGCCTCTCAACTTTTTTGTTAAGAAGCCCCTGAAACATTCTTCAAGCTTCAAGAAACCAAAATTGGTGCTATGCAGAATATGGTTGGGAAGCATAACTATGTACACACTCACCCAGAGCCCCTCCCCTCCCCACCCTTCTCCAGACCCATCATTGGCCATTTTGGGATGGGAGTGGTGGTTAACATGACCATATATGGTCATAAAGATAAAGGTATCCCCTGTGCAAGCACTGGGTCATGTCTGACCCTTGGGGTGACACCCTCTAGTGTTTTCATGGCAGACTCAATACGGGGTGGTTTGCCAGTGCCTTCCCCAGTCATTACCATTTACCCCCCCAGCAAGCTGGGTACTCATTTTACCGATCTCGGAAGGATGAAAGGCTGAGTCAACCTTGAGCCAGCTGCTGTTATTGAACTACCAGCCTCATGGGCAGAGCTTTCAGACTGCAAGTCTGCTGCCTTACCACAAGAGGCTCGTATATGGTCATATCACCCGATAAATGTTTTTAACAAATTTTAAAAATATACAAATAAAATTAATTCCCACCCATTCAGGAAACCCTTATTGTATATACATAACATGAATGTAGATATGACTCACTTCCTACTGTTAAAAGGACTATGTTATTACATTGGGGGGGCTACATGCCTATACTGCTCTTGGTTTAGTAGGCATAGGGTTCTGCACGATGTCATCTAAAGATGTGGAATATGGTTTTAAATAAGTATTATAAGTTCAATGATCACAGGGATACGCCTGACCATAGGAAGCAATTGGTCTTACTGTACCAATGGGCTGTTTAAATTTTGGTACCCTAAGTAGCAGAGGTAAAGCATCCAGCAATGCTTCAACTGCGTAATAGTTAAATCAGAATAAGATAGGTACAACTCAATAAGAGGAAGTTTATCCTACCAAGACAGTACTGAATTTTTAGAACTTGAGGAAAAGGAAGCTGGGAATCAAATACTCAAAGCAGGGTCCAGAAAAATGTATTCAAATTCCCATTGTTGTATCTTTTCCTATTCCAAGAGGGTGAAACAAAAACACACATACCTACTAATGGATTTTTTCTAATGTCCAGCACCACTAGTGATGTATTAGTCTTAAAGGCATCCAAGAGCAATTTTGCCCCATCATTGGAAATTCCACATTGCTGCAAATCAAGTGCTAGAAAATTAAAGAGCGTTAATATCACTAAACAGCATAATCTATTTACATTCAACCACAATATCTACACATTTCAGAGAAAATTCTCATTTTGGGTGTCTATTCTGCTTGTAAATGCTAAAACTTTTTTTTTCAGCATCAAATTTTGCGAAACCTATGCATACTTTGTCCATTTAAACTCATTTAAACTCAGGGGCCCCAATGGGGTCAGGGATCCCAATAATAAGGGGAAAAGGCAGGGACAGCGGATGGCGGAGATACATCAAACCAAGGGGCCCAAAAACCACCCATACTCGGGCCCCCTCCAGACTCCGCCCCATCCCTCGCGACACTAGGGTGGAGGCTAAGGTAAACAACCCGCCTCTGACACTGGTGCTGTGCAACGCCAGGTCAATAAACAACAAAACCTCTACCCTGCAAAACTACTTTGCGGAGCAAAGAGCGGACCTGGCGTGCGTGACAGAAACCTGGACCAGGGAGGGTGAAACAGTTGCCCTCAAAGATCTAGCCCCTGCCGGGTTCTCTGTCCTCCACCAGTCTCAGACAGCGGGGTGGGGAGGAGGGGTGGCAATCCTGACCCGAGAGGCTTTCTTCTTCAGGGCCCTTCCTGTGCCATCAATACCAGGCATTGAATGTGTTGGCCTCGGATGGGGATCAATCGAGAGCGTGGCCATCTGGCTAGTGTACCGCGCGCCCAATGCACCGCCAGATGCTCTGCCTGCCCTGCTAGAGGCGGTGGCAGCCTGGATGCTACAGTTCTCCAGCCTATTAATTCTGGGGGACTTTAACGTCCATGCTGAGCTACCGTCCTCTAAAATTGGGCAGGACCTGGTGTCAACCATGGCAACACTAGGGCTCTCGCAATTTGTTGTTGGCCCCACCCATCAAGCAGGTCACACCCTGGATCTTATTTTCGGCGCAGGTTTGGATTGTGGATCTGGTCACAACAACAGTCGTGCCATGGTCAGACCACTATGCTCTAAAGGCTCCCACCACCTCCTCAGTTGGGCGCCGAGCAAATTTTAGCTCGCCCACGGAGACTTATGGATCCAATAGGATTCCGGAATGCTCCTGGCACTTCTCTCAATGGCCTGGTCAGTGACTGGCATAACAGACTGCTGACTGCCATTGATGAGATAGCTCCCCGACGCCCTCTCCGGCCCCGTCTCCAGCGAGCTCCCTGGTACACCGAAGAGCTTCGCGACAAGAAACGGGAACTGAGACAGCTAGAGCGAGTTTGGAGGAAGACTCGTGACGAAGCCTCGAGAACATCTTATAGAATGCAGATGAAAGCCTATGAGATGGCGGTGAAGTCAGTAAAACGCAATTTTTACTCGGCTACCATCGCATCTGCAGACTCACGCCCAGCTCAATTGTTTAAGGTAGTTCGATCTCTCACTGCCCTGATTGAAGGGCAACAAAACAGTAGCCAATTGGACATCAGCTGTGAGGCATTTGCGAGTCATTTTGCGGACAAAATCTTGACATTCCGCCACGACCTCCCCCCAACCTTAGATACAAAAAGTGAACTAGAGGCCCCTTGGCCGTCTTTGGAGAAAACTATGAGTAACTTCAGACGACACACGCTGACCGAAGTGGACAGGATTCTAGCGACAACAAGACCAACTACATGCCCACTAGATCCTTGCCCATCCTGGCGCTTGAAAACAGCTGGCATAAAGATAATGGGCCCCCTCCGGGAGATAATCAACCTATCTCTAACAACAGGAGAATTCCCGGAGGGTTTGAAAGAGGCTGTGGTACGTCCACTGTTGAAAAAAACATCTCTAAACCCACAAGAGCCTAACAACTACAGGCCGGTCTCGCACTTAGCGTTTCTGGGCATGATGATAGAAAGGGCAGTCGCAAACCAACTGACAGAATACCTGGAAGAAGCTTCGGTCCTAGACCCATCCCATTCTGGCTTCCGGCCTGGCCATGGGGTAGAGACAGCGCTAGTCGCCCTGACGGACAACCTCCGTCGCCAGTTGGATCGAGGTGGGTCGGCACTGCTGATATTATTAGACCTCTCAGCAGCGTTCGACACAGTCGATCACGAGCTTCTAGCTCGCCGCCTCATCGATGCTGGAATACAAGGGACAGCCCTTCAATGGCTGATCTCCTTCCTCCAGGATCGTGGACAGAGGGTTACAATAGGAGAGAAAACATCAGGCCGCCGGCAACTTACTTGTGGAGTCCCACAAGGAGCGGTCCTCTCGCCTATCCTATTCAACATCTTCATGCGCCCTCTCGCACAGCTGGTACGGAAGTTCGGGCTGGGTTGCCATCAATATGTAGATGACACCCAGCTCTTCCTCCTGATGGATGGCCGCCCTGACTCTCCCCCAGAAGCATTAGCCAGCTGCCTGGAAGCAGTGACGAGATGGCTCAAGCAGAGTCGTCTGAAGCTCAATACTTCAAAGATGGAGGTCCTGTGGCTAGGTAGGAAGGGCCCTTGCGAGGAAGTGCGCCTGCCTACCCTGGATGGCATGCAGCTCTCCATGGCTCCTTCCGCCAGGAACCTAGGCGTGATTCTGGACGCCTCCCTCACAATGGAGGCCCAGATCACAAAGGTAGCACGGCTGGCATTCTACCATCTCCGCCAAGCCAAACTAGTAGCGCCCTACCTTTTTTCTTTCTTCTATTAGTGTATTGTTCTAGGGCCAAAGCCTACACTGACCTGTAGAAAATGTTTAATGTTAAGCTTTCAACTTAAATCTGAAAATATACCTGTCAGGATGGCTCTTAGAATGGGTCAAGTATAAATGGTTTTGTAGATGTATCTGTATTAAGGATAAGGAGAAATTATGAAATCTTTTTGTAATTTTTTTCTTTGTACATCTTTAAGGCAAAGCCCTACTTTCCTCTCTCTTCATCAGGGTATTGATACAGGGCCAAAACTCATACTGTTCTATAAGAAATGTTTATTGTTAAGCATCTAACTTAAACCTAGAAATATCTGCCAGGATAGCTCTTAGATTGTATCAAGCAGTTAACGTGAGGTCTACGATCTCTCAAGTAAGTTGATTAATAATAACTTTTCCTAAACAGGCCTTTTTTTTTAATGTAGTGGAAATGTGGATGGCTCTTAGACTCATGGCTCTTAGAGTTTTGGGCAAAAGTTTATATCACTGTGGAGTCAATGCGGGGTCGTATATTTTCAAATGATGATTATATTTTACTTACTGCTTTTTGTATCAATAACTCATGTTGCATCCTATATTTCTATCTTTATGAAAATAAAAAAAATCATTACAATAAAAAAAAAAGTAGCACCCTACCTGGCCCCAGAACACCTAGCCACAGTGATCCATGCGACGGTCACCTCTAGACTAGACTTTTGTAACTCGCTCTACGCAGGCCTGCCCTTAGCCCTGACCCGGAAACTACAACTAGTTCAAAATGCAGCAGCCAGGATCCTCATGGCAACACCGTGGAGGTGCCATATCCGGCCTATTCTCCATCAGCTGCAATGGTTACCAGTTGAATTCCGGATCAGACTAAAGGTCCTGGTAATTACCTTCAAGGCCATATGCGGTCAGGGCCCAGTGTACCTGAGGGACCGCCTCCCCGCCTATGCCCCCAAAAGAGCTCTACGCTCTACTGCCTCCAATCAGCTAAGGATCCCTGGCCCTAAAGAAGTCCGTCTGGTCTCGACCAGGGCCAGAGCATTCTCTGTTCTGGCCCCCACCTGGTGGAACGAGCTCCCAAGAGGAGATCAGGGCCCTGACGGAGCTTAAACAGTTCCGCAGGGCCTGCAAAAAGGAGCTCCTCCATCAGGCATTTGGCTGAAACTAGACGTAATCTACAGCGACCAGGGGCCCCTGCTCCCCCCCCACCCCCCCTCAGAATTCAATCAATAAGCCACCCCCCTCAGAATCCCATCAACAAGCCCTGGACCTGTTTGTATCACGACTGTTTACTGTTATACTGTGTTGTGTTTGGTTGCAATTGTTGGTTTTGATGTACATGTTCTACAGACTGTTTTATGTAAGGTTCTTTGTTATAATGTAAACCGCCCTGAGCCTCCAGGGAGGGCGATATAGAAGTATGATAAATTAATTTGCCAGTCATCTCGTCATTCATACTCATTGACTTCTGGATTGTCAAATGTACAAGCATCATTTGCATATGAATGTTTACATATATTATCTCACTCTTCCAACAGCAACTATTTTATTCAGTATTGGCTCAAGAAACAAATTGCTACTGCTAATTCATTGGATTAACAGTTATTATTATTAATTAGATTTATTTCCCACCATTCCCCATAGGCTCGTGGTGGGTCACAATAGTCTTATCCCCATTAAAATACCCATTAAAAGACTTTAAAAACAATCCCAACATGGCGGAAGCTCTCATTATTCTTACCCCCTGCTATCAGAGCGACAGGGAGGGTGGGGAGGAGATCTAACTTACTAGGTCCGGGGGGGGGGGGGGAGAATGCTGGCACTCATTCGCTGACCCCAGCCTCAACCAAAAACCTGGCGGAAGAGCTGTCTTGCAGGCCCTGCAGAAAGCTGGTAAATCCCGCAGGGCCCGCAGCTCACCCGGGAGCTCATTCCACCAGGTAGGGGCCAGGAACGAAAAGGACCTGGCCCTGGTCGAGGCCAGGCGTGCTTCTCTAGGGCCAGGAACAATCAGGAGATTCTCTCCCGCCGAGCGTAAAGCCCTGTGGGGGATATAGGGCGGTAGGCGGTCCCTCGTATGTGGGTCCCAACCCGCGTATAGCCTTAAAGGTCAAAAACAGAACCTTGAACCTGATCCAGGCAGCAATTGGCAAACAATGCAGCTGCCTCAGCACAGGCTGGATATGGGCCCTCCAAGGTGTACCAGTGAGGACCTGAGCAGCTGCGTTTTGCACTAGCTGGAGTTTCCGGATCAGAGACAAGGGTAGGCCAGCGTAGAGCGAGTTACAGAAATCAATTCTGGAGGTGACTGCCGCATGTATCACTGTAGCCAAGTGGTCAGGGGACAGGGTAGGGCGCTAGTAGTCGGGCCTGGCGAAGATAGAAAAACGCCTGACCTGCTACTCTCTTGACCTGAGCCTCCATAGTCAGGGAGGTATCGATGGTCACCCTCAGATTCCTGGCCTGGGGCATGATGGTAAGTTGCGCTCCTGCCAGGGTGGGTAGGCGCGCTGCCTGGTCCTGCCCTCTGCCTCCCAGCCACAGGACCTCCATCTTTGAGGGGTTGAGTTTCAGGCGACTCTGCTCAAACCAGTCACTGCTTCCAAACATCTGGCAAATGGTTCCCGGGGGGGGGGGAGTCCGGGTGGCTGTCCATGAGGAGACAGAGCTGGGTGTCATCAGCGTACTGGTGGCAACCCAGCCCAAAACTCCGTACCAGTTGGGCCAGAGGGCGCATAAAGATGTTAAATAACGTGGGGGAGACGTCTGCGCCCTGCAGTACCCCACAAGGGAGTCCGTAGGAACGCGAGAACTCTTCCCCCACCGCAACCCTCTGGGCCTGGTTCTGGAGAAAGGAGCATATCCAGTGCAAGACTGTGATCTGTATCACAGGAGTTGTTCAAATTCCGTGTTCTCAAGGACTGTACACATCTTAACTCACCCCTGGACCACTTCAAAGGTCAGTTTAATTTGTCTTTCCTCTTCCTCCCCCTGTGTTTCCTTTCTTGGTTTATAATATTTCTTTCTCTGACCATCTGTTCCTTTTTCCCTCTCCAGCTTGGAGAAAGGTGGGTGGCTTGCGTGTTGATCCATGTCTTCCTCTTCAGCAGAGGTGTTTACACTTTCCTTTTCTGTCAAGTTTTGTAGGGTGTTAAACCTATGTCCTGTATTTGTGTCAATTTTTTATATGTGCCTCCATGTACTCTCCCATTCTGTCTTCTCTTTGTTGTCTTCATAAACTACTGAAAACAATTATCATCCACTGCTGGCTCCTCTCCTGAATCTCCTGAGCATGTAGCGTCTGCCCATATACCTGGGATAGCTCCGCCCTTCTCCGTCAAAAAAGAGATTACATAACCCCTTGACTCCTGAAAGTGAGTATTAGTTTATTTTTAATTTTTCAAAGACCTCTGGGTACTTTACATTATAATAAACTTCTGGGCAGAGGAGGTAAGTGTGCCCATGGGCTCCACACAGACTATACAAGATTCCCTTTTTGCACACATAAGAAGCATGTCCCTTTTTACCAGTTAGAGCACAGTGGGGAAAGGTAATTTTACCTGATGTGCTCATACCCACCCACATTGAAAACAAGCAGGGGGTCGACCATTATATTGGGTGATGTCCCTTCCAAACCTAGGAAAAAGTATTTTGGGAGATGATTTATCAGATTCCTGTTGTCTCTTTGTAATGCAACTACAGCTTTAAACTGGAATGTTGAAAGCATGAGACTTGGAAACAGCAACTGAAAAAAACTGACAATTTAAGCCTGAGGTGGAAATGGTATGTTTGACTGAGGGGAACTGTATAGAAGAACTTCTTGGAACAGGCTAAAAATAGTAAATTTGAAAAATCCCAGTTTTTGTAGGTTTAAGACCTTAGAGCAAAAGTTCAATGGAAGTGAAACAGTTTCTTAATCTTAATTTTCCTCAGCGTTTTGTTCTTATAAATAAAAGTTCCTTGTTTTGATATAACCCGTGGGCTGAATATCTAAGATGAAGAAGCAACATACACACACAATTAAATATACATATACTGTATTTGCTGGTATATAAGACGACTGGGCGTATAAGACTACCCCTCAACATTTCGACTCAAAATATAGAGTTTGTTACATTACAATACAGCACTATGGGTCACTATGGGCAGCTATGTCTATCCCAACTGAAGTGCACCCAGCGTATAGGACGACCCCCCCCCCACTTGGAGGCATGTTTTTCAGGGGGGAAAGTAGTCTTATACGCCAGCAAATACTGTATATATTCTAGTCCAGGATGTGAATAATACACAAACATATATTCTAGGATGTGAATAAACGGTGGCAGCAGTGTTTGAGCCCAACCCCAATAGCTCTGTGTAAGGGAAAGCTGATTATAAACAAGACTAAGCTACCCTGTCTGTGGATGGTTCTGGGGTTACCTGAGGTGGGAGGTGCTTATGTCTGCAAATTTTGAGACAATAAGGGTGGCAAGTGTGAATTCCTTTCCTATTCCAACATAAAACCCATAACTGAAGGAGAGGTTGTAGAGGGTGGTAGGCACTTGGTGTGAATGGGAAAGGAGTAAGGAGGACAGTGGTTTGTAATTGGTTATGGCTATGTAAAATAGTGATGTACCTATACTGGAAGACATGAACTGGATTATTATTCACATCAAATATTAAAGGATCATGCTGGAGCCCAAATACACCACACAGAAAATAAAAGGCACCCTGAAATTTCTTATTCTACATTAGACATTTGGTCTTCAGAAATATGCAAGTATCCAGGGTGAAGGTACTAAGCTCCCAGAAAGGCTACTGCATGGCTCTTACAATACTGAATTCAACTACTAACATACATACACACCTACCTTTAAGCCACAGGTCTTCTGCAAGGTATCCTGCTAGGAGAGTAGTTCCTTGGTCACCAATAAGCATATTGCAGTTAAGAGTGATGCGCCTCAAGCCAGCCATACAGTCTAAATCAGGTCTTCTATATCGCAAGCTCTCTGCCCAAGCTTCACTATGTCTTTTAATTGCCTGGTGCTTTGAAATAAAGACCATAAAGATTAAAAGGGAGGGGGAGCTGCTGAAAAGGTTTGTCAGAAGAAATAAATATCATTGTTTAACTATAGTGGTATTTAATATGTCTGACAACATTATTTAAGAAGTATTGTTCAATCTGAATCTCAAGCAAAGCAAACACTAAGTTGACTTAAAAGCTTGCTAGGTTTTGCCCCACTGCCATGAAAATATGATGACTTGAAGCAAGGCAGTTTTAATTTTAGTTTGCTTCTATATATCTTAACTGTCCTATACCTTTATGCTGCTATGTTCTCTTATGCTTTGGCTTGTATAACTTGGTCTGAATGACTGTAAAAATATACTTTGACACCTCTAAAATATAAATCTCAGTGAGGAAATGAACATTTTATTATTGTCAGAAAAAGGAATACATGTTTAAAGATACTGTATTTAACACTGCAGTTTAAAAGGCAATCTAACTAATGAGTAAGTCACTGTGAACTCAGTAAGATTTACAAATGAATAAATTTGTTATAGAAATAATGGAACATCTAAACATACTCCTGCACATGAGTCATAATTTAAAGTAGCTGGATTAAAAAATAGCTACAAAGATGAAACTCTTTTAATCAGTAAACTACTAATCTGGACTTAATAAAACAGATGACACCTTGAACAAAAGGTTTAAATGTAAACTCCAAATATTGTTAAACATTTATACAAAAAACACTTCAGCACTGTTCATTTTACAAATTAATTATCAGAGGCACTTCTGCCAAAGGAGGTCTTACCTTTAAGACACTGGCTATATGTTCCACTCCCCGCCAGGTCAAACTGCATCCTGTAAAATCTACAGATCTGATGCAAGCTGAATTCTTCACATTTTGACAGATTACTAGAAATGAAAACTAAATCTCAGTAATGAAATAGCTAGGGCTGCACCTTAAATAGTTTAAAATTAAACACATCTTAAAAGAAATCTAAGTACAGTATTATCCAATTTCAGATCTTACCCATTTGTGTTGCTTCTATGCCAGTCATCTTGTCATAATACTGGAAAAGGATCTTACTCTACTGGAGGATCTGATTTATATGGATAATCCTTGGAATACTTTGTTAACAAATATGGACACCATCAATCACTTTTACAAGAATATATACTTATATACAATACAAAGTATATAAAATGATAAAATTATCATTTTATCTACGTAGATCTTGAACTGCTATGGGTACTCCATAGACTGTCAACACAACTGAGTTCAAACAATGCATCTCCAGGTCCTATGTTCAAACATCTCTCATATACTTGAGATGCGTCAATCATAACTTCATCATATGGTTGCACAAGACCCTAAATAAGTAGTTCTATTACATTTCAACAGCATCCACCTGTGATCTATGAGAGCCTTCACTAGGCCACAGAAGGTTCATTTTCAAGATAGCACTGTGCAGAAACATGGGCATAGAAATATCTATTTTTAAAAGAAACCAATTATCCATTTAATATATCCAGCTACCATTCACCAGCATTTGATTCACTGTATGAAAAGTTGTCCAAACTGCCACAAATACAGTTGTTTGAATAGTTGCTCACGCCTTAAGGTTGTCACTCTTAAAGCCACAGCACCCATCCAAACCACAGCACCCACCCAATCAGGGCAGCCTTCTAGAAGACACACCAGAAGATAATGTAACAATAATGCTCATTTTCATCTACCGCACCCAGCTGTAGTTTAATGTGTAGATGACATCATATTACTCAGGATGGGTAAACCAAGGGGGATTTTAAAGAACTACAGAAAGATATCTATAAACTCAGTGGTGCAGCCTGATGGCTCATTTTGACACTACAAAAATTGTTATGAATTAGCAAAATGTACTAAGAAGTCACACTAAAAAAACTAAGGATATTAAAAAATATATTATCATTCCATTTCAAACATGGGAAATATTTCAGCATACCAAAGGAAATAAATACATATAAGTTATACAGTGTTACTGTGCTTATTATTAATGGATTTATATTTAAAACTATATTTGAATAAATCAGCATAGATTACAGTCAGAAGCTGTATATAATAACCAAACTTATTTTTCTTTGGAAAATTCAAAACTTACTTTCCAAGCCTCCATCACCAATTGGTGAGTGTGCGAGAGACAGGTTTTCTAAAGATGACGTGTTCATCAATCCCTTCAAAATAAAGTACATATTTTAAACAAGGCTCATAGTTGCAGTATTGTCCTGAAAACACACACATTAATTACAAATAAATCATCTTACTTTTCCCAGCAATATTAAGTCTCTATCCCTCAAAAGCAGCCCCTGAAGTTCCAAATTTCTCAGGACATTTGATATCATCAGACATCCTCTGATTGCTTTACACAGTTGACCAGACACATCTTTGGATCGAATTGCTGGAATTTTTCTTCTGAAGTAAGTTCCCTGTCTTTCAGCACCTATCAAACAACAGCAAACCGGATTATCTTCAACATTAGAAAGTGTACATGCATAACACGTATGATACATTCATCATACATCACACCAACCATTTCAGTAACACTGAAGCCATTGTTATTCACATAGTACATTCATGTTTTCTACCACATCTTTTCTTGGCAGTTAAACAAAATGTCATTTGTATCAACCATATAGTGGCAAAAGGAATTCCAAACACAGCTCCTCCTGTTACACTCACTGTTAGAGACATTAATACAAATGACCAAGGTACTCTACTCAAAAGCAGACAAAATTCAAAAGGGATGTAATCACAGTCCATATGTATTTTTAGAACTGCAGATTCAATCAAATTAAATCAATTTAGCAGTAAACTCTAGGATGCTAAAAAATATATTGACATTTATCTAAGTAAAGTCCAGTTTGACTATTTCTGAGTGACATAAATTCTGTACAGTGGTGACAAATACTTTTAAAACGGATGCCAACAAATAAAAATCAGCTAGCCACAGTATAATTAATAGCATAAGGGTCTCTACCTGAATCTCCATGTCCCTGATAGTGCAAGCTTCTTATGGCAATGGAATTCAAAGTCTTGTTGTGTCTGATAGCATTCAGAAGGGGTGCCCACTCAGTAGCTTTGATACGATCTGCATTTATGTCAAGAAGACCAAGGAGCTTTCGAGCTTTCACAGCTGATAGAGGCATACACCCATGAAGTGCACAGAGATGCTCATAATGAGAATAAAAATCCAAACTGCACTGTCTTCTTGTTTTCACTGAATCAATCATTTCTAGAGAAGCACCAAGCGGGAGCCGTATGGGAGGATTGTATAAAAATCTAATAAATGAATGAAGATGAGAGAAACAAAAATACTTAAAAGCCATTTTATCTTACAGTGAACATACAATATTTTTCAGATGTTCTACTAAACTTATAAAAATTGCAGCCCTGATCAGGATTTCTCTTCAAGACAGAACCCTGGCTGATGCTGCCATGCTCCCTTCCTATTTCACTCATGCAAGGAGAAGAGCTTGGTTTTAATTTCAAAGGATTCAAAAATAAAAATCATTAAAGTATATTCATATTAATCATAAAGTTACTGCATGAAAAAAAATTCCATTATTGTATATATAAGGTATGCTTCCACAGTAGTTAACTATTTTCAAGCCTAGTAACAAATAAGCATAATGAAGTCCGGTGGCACTAAGATCACCACTTTTATTCAAGGAATAAGCTTCTGAGTGCACACATGCTTCTTCAAATACAATGAAATGAAAATTACCAGTTCATACATTGCAATGCTTCCTAAATAATACAACTAATTTGAACATTGACACTTGTATCAAAGTATGCCACAAACAAAATGTCAACGTTGCTGCCACATACACACAGACAACACAATCACTGGACCTAACATTAACTACACCATCTCAGGTTTATTCACGGGCTAACATTGCTTTTGCCAGTAAATGTCAACAAGACTTTTATACATAGGGCAAACAGTTCAAACTCTACACCAATGGATAAATGGACACAAATCTGCCATTAAGAATCATAAGACCAAGAAACCTGAATTTTCCAAGACATTCAATGGGTAACCTCAAAATATCCGCTTTATTGAAAAGGAACTTCATGAACAGAGTAAAAAGGGAAATTGCTGAGTTGCAAGTTATTACAACACTCTGAACAACGGAATCCCCAGGGATATTAGATATCTCCCTACATAGTCTTATTTATTTATTTATATACCGCCCTCTCCCGAAGGCTCAGGGTGGTTTACAGGGAACAGGAAACAGGTACAGATAATAGCCCTTTAAATTCAGCCCTTACACCTGCATCCATACCATCCTCTAGAAGGGTAGTACATCCTTTTTATTTTATTCCATTTCTCATTTGAAATACTAGAATAGTAGATTGTAATATAATATAACCTTGCAATATAAAAGTAATTTAGAACGGTAGTTTGGAATATACTTCTCCAGTTTTGAGGCAGGGGAGATTACTCTACACCAGTGGTCCCCAACCTTTTTATCACCGGGGACCACTCAATACCGGGGACCACTCAATGCCTTTTACTGAAGCCCGGTGAGGGGGGGGGTAGTTTACTCCTCTACTCTCAGCCACTGCCCTAACGCTCTCTGATCGCTATGGGAATGTTTAAACATCCCTTCAAAATAAGATACAGACACGCCACAACAATGAAGTGTGTTGTAAAGGGCAGGGGAGGATGAAGTAAAGGGCCGGGGGGGGGGGGAGAAGGCGTCCTTCGGGGCCCACCTCCAATTAGTCGAAGGACCACATGTGGTCCACAGCCCACAGGTTGGGGATCGCTACTCTACACAACCAATCACCACACTTCAAAGAAGAAGAATATTGTAAGGTCTCCCCCCATGCTTGAGAGAAGGTGCATGGAGGCAGCAGGATCTCAGTTAATTACTCTCAGCATTCCACAATTAAGGATACATCTGTCCACCAGTCTCCAATTCCAACATATTTATTTACTATGTTTTCCACCAGAATTAAACCCAAACAAGTGGTAACCTTATAAACTAAGCTTGTTATATTCCTGTTAGGTCCTTGAATCTGTTAAACATCTTCATTATGTTGTATGCTAATTTACTGCTCACCCTCTCCCTATATGTATAAACTGTTAATTTTCATTTCATTGTATCTTCATAGCTCACAAAAACTTATACTTGAATAAACTTTGTTGGTCTGCAAGGTGGCACTGGACTCAAACTTTGTTCAGACCATCATAACTACCTACCGGGAATCTACAACAAAAACTGCCAACTCCCCCATCCCTAAGAGTGGCCAAAACCTATTCCCCTGCCATCCTGTAATAAATACAGATCCAAATAATTTGATCAGCCATATATATGTGAATACTTCACCACTACCCACAACAAGTACTCAAAAAAGGAGCTCACCAGGGACTTACATATAAACTTTTAAAAGCCTTTAATACAGTGCAGGACTCTCTGCCCAAGAGACCCTTTGCTGCTGAGATACAAATATCCTAACTTGAGGATGTCCCCTTAAGTCATTTACCCTACCTCTGACGCAGTTTTCCCTTTCCTGCTACGTATCCAGTGGAAAACCAACAGAATACGTCTAGAAAAAAATCAACGGAAGCCTTTCCCAGAAAGGAAATACAGTAGTCAGGCCAAACTTTGCCTGCTGAACCCTTCCCCATCAAGCGTAACCTACAGAGTACTTCTGCAGCCCCAGCCTAAGAGAGCACAGACCCGCGAAGAGGAAAAAGCAAGCAGGTGCCAAGCGACACCAACGAGGCGACTCCTCGCGCCACGCTACTCCCCCCAACACCTTGCCTGCAACTCCCACGCGCGTAACCGTTCCCTTGGTTTCTCGGTCGCCTCCCCATGCACAGCAACGACTTCCCCCACGTGACCCAACAAGCGAGCTTTCGGATTGGTTGCCCACAAATAGCGGTTGGCTCCAACGACGCGTCCTTTCTTCACCCCTCCCGCCGAGCAAAACGGGTTTACGTTCCTCATACCGATGAAAACGCAGGCTTGCGACCAGCGAAAGGCGGAGACTGCACGCACCGGCGCGTCCCCCATCCCCTCGCGAACCAGGCAACAAATGGTCTCACTGGTGAAGCCCCCATACACTTCCCCCTAACCATGCCACGCCCCCTCCGCTCGACGGGTATGCAGAGATAGCAACAATTGAAGCCTTTGTCCACAATTAGCTGCTTGGGCTAGTGCTTGGGTTATTTTTGCCCGCTCCCGACTTCTCTTTCCAATCTAATTTTTACTCCTCATTTCAGAATCCTATGTTGTTCCTGCACCCGGAGTTGCCAACTCGTAGAGATTTGAGGGCGCAGCCCTCAATACAGGATACAGGAAGGAGCTTAGCGGGGATGCGATACCATACAGAACAGCCGCCAAAATTGTCGTTTTCTCCGAGAGAACTGATCTTTATAATCAGTTGAAATCTGGGCTCACTAAAGGACCCATAGGGTTGCCAACCCCAAGATGGGAAGTTCTTAAAGCGGGGCCTCAACAGGGTATGATGCTACAGTGTCTACTCTCCAAAATTTTCTCCGTGGAAAGCGATTTCTAGTGTGCTGAATGCCGATCAGTTGTGTTTCCAAATCTCCAGACCCCTGCCTAGAGATTGACAACACTACCGATACGTTTGGCAGGTTTGTATTGATCCTGACAGACCAGTATTTTCAGTCACTGTCCCATTAAAAAAAAAAACCTGAAAAAATACTGGACATTTAAATTGGACTGTTCTTACCAAACAGTCAATGAAAGCACTGGACTGTCCAGGTCAACTGACAACCTTACCAATGCCAGTGCAAAGAACACTTTGGGCTTGGGGAAGATGGAGCTGAGCCAAAGTGTAAAACTGGAGGGAGGCGTCACTGAGCTTCAGGGTGTCTGTGGGTTTGTTTGTTTTGTTTTAACCAAATTCTGGCAACCTTATCTACCAATTACTCCCCAGGTTTATTAGACTGGCTCAGATTAACATGAGTTGCCACCAGCACAGATGGAGGCTACATCTGTACTGGTGGGCTTGGTTCAGCTATGGCATGGCCACTGGGTGGATTAGACAGGTATGCAAGGTGGCCTTGACAACCCAGCTATACTTCATAATTGGTTTTAGATAAGAGTGCATTATTTAATATTATTGATCACTGAGGAAGACCCAGTAGGGTCGAAACGCATTTGGTCTGTTCATGTGCAGTTACATCTGTATAGTTTTTATATAGTTTTTACTTTGTTTTTAACCTAATATTGGTGCATTTTAATAAATAATTGTTAAAATTTTATATTGTTTTATAGTTCAACTTTTGAGTTCCTGATATTAAGGAACAAGCAGTTTAAATTCTGCCAGTCTTATTAGTGCATATTGATCAAGTCAATAGGTTTAGCAACTAGGGTTACCAGGTCCCCCCTGCCCTCCAGCAGATATGTATGGTGGGTAGGGTTGCCAGCTCTAGGTTGGGAAACTCCTGGAGCCTGGAGGACAGAGACCTCAGAGGGGTACAATGCAATATACTCTAACATCCGAAGCATCCATTTTCTCCAGGGGAACTGGTCTCTATAGTCTGGAGACAAGCTGGAATTCTGAGCAATTCCCAGGTTTCACCTGGAAGCTGGCCTCCCTATTGGCAACATAGCAAATGGTACTTTTGCTCTAAAGTGCTCACTAGTTTACAAACAGTCTGAAGAGCGTTTCAGAGTGTTCTTCTTCAGTCTGATTAGATCAGTTTGGTCAACTTTCACAGTGAAAATCATGTTTTAGGAACTAGAAGATATGCAGACCTGCAGATTATAATCCTCACCACCTATACAGTCAGTGTTGAGATAGTGATGAAAGCCCATTGTTTCTACTTTTCTGTGATTGTGATTAAAATGGATAAGCTCTCCCCAGGAAAAGTCATGTGGTTGCTGTCAGGCCTTTTGCAATAGACAGGTTATCTAGGCAAGCTGCTACCACCCAAGAACAGGGAAGCTGCTCTTGCTCAGGTGAATTGTGTGGTGGCAGGTAGAATTTTACATTGGTCACTGGGTTAAAGCTTAGTGAATCATAGAATGACAGAGTTGGAAGGGATCTCCTGGGTCATCTAGTCCAGCTCCCTGTACTATGCAGGATGCTCACAACCCTATCGCTCATCCACTGTAATCTGCCATCACATTGAACCTTCACAGAATCAGCCTCTCCATCAGATGGCTATCCAGGCTCTGTTTAAAAATTTCCAAAGATGGAGAACACACTACCTCCTGAGGAAGCCTGTTCCACTGAGAAACCGCTCAGTTTTTCCGGAAATTCTTGCGGATTTTTAGGTGGAATTTCTTTTGAATTAATTTCCTCCCACTGGTTCTAGTCAATCCCTCCGGGGCAAGAGAGAACACCTCAGCTCCATCCTCTATATGGCTGCCTTTCAAATACTTGAAGATTGTTATCAGATCCCCTCTCAGTCATCTCCTCTCCAGACTAAATAGACCAAGCTTCCCCAATATTCCCTCATATATCTTGGTCTCCAAACCTCTTTTGTTGCCCTCCTCTGGACACGCTCCAGTTTGTATAAATCCAAATCATTTATAAATATGTTTAACAACACAGGCCCTAAGACAGATCCCTTGGGCACTCTACTTGTCACTCTTCTCCAAGAGGATGCTGAACCATTAACAAGAACTCCTGGATACGATCTGTCAACCAGTTATCGATCCACCTGACAGAATTAGAATCCATACCGCATTTTACCAACTTGTCAACAAGAATATCATGTGGAACCTTATCAAAAGCTTTACTGAAATCCAGATAAACTATGTCCACAGCATCCCCCTGATGAAGCAAGGTAGTCACTTTCTCGAAAAAAAGAGATACGGTTTGTCTGACATGACTCGTTTTTGCGAAATCCATGCTGAGTCTTAGAAATCACAGCTCTCTGTTCCAGCTGCTCAAGGACCAACTCCTTGGATGACTTGTTCCAAACTTTTGCCAGCTACATATGTCAAACTGATGGGCTGGGAGTTACCTGGATCCTCCTTTGTCCCTTTCTTGAAGATGGGGACAACATTTGCCCGCCTCCAATAATATGGCACCTCACCTGTTCTCCAAGAAGTGTCAAAAATAATGAACAGAGGTTCAGAGATGACATCTGCAAGTTCTTTTAGTACGCTTGGATGCAATTCATCTGGCCCAAAGGACTTTGTTTCATTTAAAGAAACTAGGTGTTTATGGACTGCCCTCACAGTGAACCTAGGCCACCATTCCCATCCCTCTGTTATATGTTTTTGCTACACTGAGCACCATTTACCTCACAAGAGAAGTCTGAAGAGAAATAGTTGAGCAGTTCAGCCGTCTCTTCATCATCTGGTATAATTTCACTTTCATGCCCTCATAGTGGTCCTACAGTGTCCCTACTCCTTTTCTTACCTGAAATATAACTAAAGAACCCTTCAAGTATAGGCTAATGTGATATAACTTGGTGAGACTGAGAGTGGAGAAGATCTTGGGGTCAGGTAGCTCAAGCACAAGGGGCTTTACGCACCAGGATCTTTGTTGCAAATTTGTCACTGAATGAAAAATCGCCATTTAAAGTAGTGGAATTCGTCGTTATGCATACCTGCCTTTGTGGTGGAATCCAGTTGCGTTTTGTAGCGTTTCCCACAGGCTGCCGGTCTCGGCAGAAATCGCTAGAAAGGAAGCGCTATTGCCGAGCTGTCCCGCCCCTGGCCGTCAAGCAGCCAATGGGCAGCCATTAGCATGCTCCCAAACAGCCCCTTTCCCTTTAAGAAAGGTTAAAAAAAAAAAAAAACAGACCCATAGCAACGAATCTGGGTAGATTCGTTGCAACGGAGAGACCCATCCAGCTGCCTGGTGTGTTTGAGCTGTCGTTTGATCGTTGCCACGCTGCCTCGGAGTGGAAAAAAAAAATCCCCCCCCCTCTCTCACGGGCCCGATTTTCAGCTGAACGAATGTGTAAAAATTAATGGGAAAATACATCAGCAAACGGGCTTTTCTGTGGTTTGTGCTTAGTGACTAAAGGGGAAGGACTGAAGCCAGGGAAGCCTCTAAACAGAAGAGGCTCGCTGGTGCGTTTATCCCCGCTCGCTCGGAGAAAAAAAAATGGCGATTGCTTCACCGGAAGATCAGGGAAGACAGCCAGGGGGAGGGACTTTGTAGAAACCGCAACAATGTTAACGCACTGGTCTTTTTCGCTAGTGTTGCAGATTGGTTGCAGGAGTGTATCGCTTTCCGGAGGGTGAATCCACTTTTGGGGATTTCCCTGAAAGCGCTACAAGGAAGCGCTTTTTGCAGATTGGTTTCAGGTGTGTGGCAGATTGTCGGCGACGTCGTGCGTTATGGCAAATCAATAGCGTTTTCAATTAGCAACCATTGTGCAATTTTGAAGGCGTGCAAAAAGCCCCCAAGTATCAACCCCAGTATGCTGCAATGGTGGGGAGGGGGAAAGTTCTGTTGAAGATTATTAGGAAAGGGATTTAAAATAAAATGGCTAATATTACAATGTCCCTGTCCAGATCTATGGTGTGGCCTCATTTGGATTACTGTGTGCAATTACGGTTACTGAGCTGGAGAAACTACAAAAGAGAAAAACAAAGATTATTAAAGGGTGGACTATGTTCCCTAAGAGTGAAAGTTGGAGAGTCTTTGACTTTTCAGTTTAGAAAAGGGACGACTAAAAAGGGACATGATAGAGATTTATAAGATTAACCATAAGGTAGAAAGAGTGGACTGAGAACTTTTTCTCACTCTCCCTAACTACTAGAACTCAAGGGCATCCTATGAAGCTAATCGGCTATAGATTTCAGATGGACAAAAGGAAATACTTATTAACGAGTGATTAAAATGTGGAATCACTGCCCAAGTAATTATGTAATTAGGGCCACATGCACAGACAGCTCTTATGGGATTACAAATTCATGGAGGACAGGTCTATCTGGAGGTACTAGCCATTGTGCCTCAAGGGGACCTCCATGTTCAGAGGCAGTCATCCACTGAATCCCACTTTCAAGAGGCACCCACTTTCAGGAGACCCTGGTTCAAGTGGGTAACTGTGTTGGTCTGAAGCAGCAGAAGAAATTTTGAGTCCAGTGGCACTTTTGTTGGTCTTAAAAGTGCCACTGATTTCAGAATTTCTTCTGGTTGGAATTTGTTCTGTGTAAGGCAGGATGCTATACTAGATGGACCACTGGTTTGATCTAGTAGGACTTATGATCTTATGAAGTAGCTTTATCTTTTAGTTGTGAATTACTCCAGAAGCTTTTCAAATTAGAAGCAGAATAAATAATAAATAAATATATACTCTGATTACAGGCAAAAACAGCCTGATATGCCAGAGTTCTACATATGATATACTAGAAAGATGCCATCTTTTAATCTGAATGGCAACACACATAAAAAAAAACAATGGCCACTCTTAGAGACAGTTTTCAAATATAGTGAACAGTGCATGCCTCTGCTTAATCAAAACAGGAATACAGCCAAATAAGTGCCACCATGTTTTTTAAAATACTATCACAAAGTATGTAAACAGTTATGATTATTTTCTTTTTCATACATCATAATTGCTATAGTTATATTAACATACTAGCTTCAAAGCCCGTTCATAAAAACGGGCCATTGAAAGGGTCCTTCCCGTGAGCTTCCCAGCTGCTTCCCAGGCCACCGAGAACCACTGAGGGCGAAGGGGGGTGGGAGGGGGGAGAGGGAGCGCTTCCCGGGGACCTGGTAAGCACACCCAGAGCCTCTGCAAGGCCCCGGGTGTGCTTGCCAGTCCCCCGGGAAGCGCTCCCTCTGTCCCCCCCCCCGCAGCTGGATGGCTTCCCGGGGGCCTGGAAAACACAGCTGGGGCCTCTGTGAGGCCCTGGGTGTGCTTTCCAGGCCTTTAGGAAGCGCTCCCTCTTCCCCCCCATGGCCGGGCCTCTTACCTGGGGCCCTTCAAATGGAGCAGCGGAGTCAGAGACATGCCTGGCTCTAACAGCCAGGCATGTCTGTGAGGCAAGGGGTGAGGGCTTGGTGAGGGAGGGAAGGAGCCATAAGGGCAGGGCCAATCAGGGTGCAGCTGGCTGCACCCTGATTGGTCCTGGACAGGCCGGACCGTTTGTCCTCCCAAGGCTGTTTCATAATTATTAAGAGGCACCAAATAGATAGGATGGCAAACAGATAATACCTCCCTTAACCAAAGGGATTGGTATGCATGGCTGGTGGGTAGAGTAACCTGCCCATCCGTCCCGAAAATCCTGGGACACACCCCCTTCCGCGGTCTCTGCCCTGGGTCCTGCCTGGGTCCTGCACTGTCCCGTCAGCCAGCCGGAGCCGAAGCGTGAAGGCGGTTCGAGGGAGAGGTACACGGGAAGCGGGGAAGTGAGGGAGGGAGGCCACCCTGATGGAGACTCTGCACGAGGAACTGGATCTCTGGGAAAGGAAAAGCTTCGAGTCCGCAGGCTTTCACGCCTTGATTCCCCTCCCGCTGCACTTTTGTGCTTCGCTCTGCTATGGTGGCTGCCGCCACCCAGTAGCTGTGTCTCTGCGGATCCTACTCTCCTCCAGGGTCTCTTTCACTGGGGCCAGGCGAATGCCACCGCAGCAAGAGGGAGAGATGGGCTACATTAGCAAGATCCTCCTTGGCGGCTGCAAGGTCCTGCCAGTTACTCCATGCCAGGTCCGCAGCAGCTGGGCAGCAGCATTGGGAGCGGCTTTGGGGAGCCGTTGCCGAGCCGGAGCTGGCGGTGGCGCTGGAGCCGCCAGATTTCAACCCCGGCGCAGCAAAAAAAAAATTTTTTTTAGAAAAGCAGCACCACTCCTCCCACCATGGTGCTAGCCCGGCCACGGTCTCGCCCCCGCACAGGCTCAGCCTTGCCTCACGCTATCATCCGCTGGCAGCCTCACACCACCTGCCAACCCCTCGCTTATCCGGTGCACACTTAGGACGTCTGCAGCCGCATACCTCGCATCATGTCAAAAGCGGCCGGAAATCCACCAATGGGAGGAAAGGGCTGGGCAATCCTGCCTATGCCATCGAGCTAGAAAAAAAGCCACACATGTAATCCATTATTTCTTTGGGTTTCCAGTTGAGTGAGTGCATGGTAGGAATGCAAGGGGGGAGGTTCTTATTTCTGTGGTGCCAAAACCCATGCTTTGATTGAGACTGGGAGGGCGGGGGGTTGGGGTGGGGCTGTCGCTGCCACATGACTTTCAGTGGGGAAATTCTAGTCACAATAGGGTAGAGCCCTTGAAGTTGTGCTTGTCCAAGTATGAGCAGAGATTTTTGTGGGCTAGACCAGTGATCTAAGAGCCTTATCCATTTGCCCTGCTGCGTCCACACATTCCTATGAACAAGAACATCATGTGCATCCACACATTCCTATGAACAAAAACATCATGCCCTGATTTTTTAGATGAGGCCCTAGTTTTACATGGTAAATTGTTTTTAACTAACTTCTTTAATAAAGAAATTCACTAGTGCTACCATCCTATTTTTCTTCACTTTTATTTTTTTTGCGGGGGGAGGGGGCTTCAGAAGTAATTAATGGCACAGGATAGATGTCAGATTGTTTAGTTAGAAGATCTACAGCAAGGGAAAAACAGTGAGAATTTAGTACTGTGCAAAAATCTTCAGTGACAATAACAATTCCTCCAGTGAGAAAATGGGGCATGATACCCTCAGGGCCTTTGGTGCAGACCTTCTCCTCTGAGTTGTGCCTTAGAGATACAACTCTAGAGCCTGGTTTTCCTTCAGGCTCTTTTGCTGCACCTTACCTTTTAAAGTCTTCTTCCAAAGAGAATTTTGTTTGTTATTTCTCCCCAGTGTTATTCAGAAAGCCAGCTGGCACTGAATACTAAGTGGGCAAGGGAACAAAGACACAACTTCCAAAAGTATTTGGAACTGTTCTAGGAGCTGTTGAAGCTGTCCTTTGTAGCTCTTTACCCTGTGGCCTAGAATAGTTTAGGCTCTTGCTAGAGGATCCTCACAATGCTTGTAAAAGCACCAGCAAAAATAATCATATGATTATATTAGCATCCATGTATGGTTTAACCTACCATTGGCGTATCACAATGCTGTATGATATTTGTAGTTTATGCAATGTAATAATGGCAACATAAGGAAGGAAATGCACATGGGTGGGATGGAGACAAAATCCAAAATCACTGTAAAACTAACACAGTCTAAGATAAGCTGTTACCTCTTAACATCGTATTTTTACATTTTTCAAATATTTATTTGCAAATTTAACATCCTGTTTTTCTCCCTCACAAGGGCCACTGAGTCTCTAACAATTTAAAACATATAGGATACAATCTTTAAAATATTAAAACCATCCCAACACCAATAATTAAAATAATCTAAAAACTGCTGTAAGCTGCTCCGAGCCTACAGGGAGGGGTGGCATAGAAATGCAATAGATATAATAATAAAATACAAAGACATAAAAACAGCAATTAAAATACTGGGAGTGGAAGAGGGGCTCACTGAGGGAATGCCAAAGGAAACAATGTCTTCATACAGTATTGGAATTTGGCAATAGAAAGGAACAGACAATCTCCTTGGGGAGAGAGTTCTGGAACTTGCCATGACTGAGAAGGCCCTCTCCTGGGTCACCTTCTACCTAATCTCAGAAGGCAGAGACACCCAAAGTAGGACCACTGAAGATGATCATAACGGTCAGGCAGGTTAATTAACAACTAGGCAGTCCATCAGGTATGTTGAGTAGTCCCAAACTCTATACAGTTGTAAAGGTCAAGACAAGCACCTTGAATTGGGGCTAGGAACAAATTGGGGGCAAGCTCGTTCAAGAGCCAATTAAGTGTTTTGTCTAATTACATGAAACTGCTACCTAGCATCAGACTGTTGCAACCAGCTTAGTGGTTTCTCTGCTGAAAGTACACAGTATTTCTCAGGAAAACATGGAGATGCTCGGAATTCTTATTCATATTTTTACACCAAGAGCCTCTTGTGGCGCAGAGTGGTAAGGCAGCCGTCTGAAAGCTTTGCCCATGAGGCTGGGAGTTCAATCCCAGCAGCCGGCTCAAGGTTGACTCAGCCTTCCATCCTTCCGAGGTCGGTAAAATGAGTACCCAGCTTGCTGGGGGGTAAACGGTAATGACTGGGGAAGGCACTGGCAAACCACGCCGTATTGAGTCTGCCATGAAAACGCTAGAGGGCGTCACCCCAAGGGTCAGACATGACCGAGTGCTTGCACAGGGGATACCTTTACCTTTACCTTTTTTACACCAAGAATTGTAAAGTACATCTGCTCCCTCCCCCCAAAGTTACTGAAGATTTTATTTGCCTGCTGTATGCTCCTACATTGGTTTATTCTACAACAACCTGTCAGACTATGATTTGAAATACAAGAGGTCATTTGTTCCTTTATTTAAAGGCTGGAATTAAAGCCAGTTGTAGCTGATACAACGGGCGTTAGCGGGGGGAGTGGGAAAATAGCAATGAGAGAGAGAAGTAGAAAGGAAGATAGTGATTAAGATAGAGAGAGCTTGGCAGTGGAAAGAAGAAGGGGAGGGGTTGTCCAGTTTGTAAGAGCATGAGGTTGAATATGTGTGTTGTGGGGGGGGGGTTTGTGGTGTAGTGACAAATGTGGGTGTGGGTGTGGAGAGATGGGTGTCAAGTACCTGTGGTTTAAAATGGGGGTTGTGAACCCCCAGTCTGAGGCCCAGTACTGGGCCACGAATGCCTCATTAACGGGCCGGCGGCAGCTGCACCTGCCCCCCCCCCACAGCAAGAAGCTCACCAGGATGCGAGTGAAGCAGCTGCCAAAGCTTCACTCGTCGCCCGGCTACCTTCTTGCTGCGAGAAGGGAGGAAGAGCCGGCATGCCAGTGGTCACAAATGCGCATGTGCGGAGCTGCTGCGCATTCGTGTTAGCTCCCCCTGCTGGTGAAAACGCGCATGTGCGGCAACTCTGCACTTGCACGTTGGCACCGCTGTTGGCAAAAATGCGTATATGCTGCGCCCAGGCCACCGGCTCTTCCCCACCCCTGGAGGCGATCCTCAACCGTAAAAAGATTGGCGATCTCTGGTTTAGAATGTTCGTTGATTGTGGGAGAGGACTGGCCTTTGGGAATTGTGGCATAGTGGTTATAGATGAGCTTTCCAGAGCCATGTCTTCAGATATGTGAAAGGAAAATCAGACTGGAGACTCTTCTTAAGGAGAGATTACATGGCAACCAATTCCTCCCAGTTCTGCATTCAATCTCATTTCTCTTCTTGTGTGATTAGGCCACAGACAGCGAAATGTTCCCCTGCCCTAATCCACATGGGGTAGTCACAGTACACAGGTGTCCATCCTGGTCCTTCTGTCTCCATTCTTTTAGGACATAGAATCCAATCTCTCAAGTTGCCATTTTCAAGGTAACTGACCTCTGTCTTCTGGAGATCAGTTATAATTCTGTGAGAACAGGCATTTTGTGAGGCAGATCAGCTGAGAGAGTTCTCAGGAAACTGTAAATGGCCCAAGGTCATCCAGCGCACTTTATGTGGAGGACTGAATCAAATCCAGTTCCCTAGAACAGAGTCGGCCACTCTTAATCATTGCCCCACACTGGCTCTCATGAGCCATGGCATCTATAGTAACTATATTGAGGAGTGCTTCTTTAGCACCAATACATTGTTTATTGTAAATTAATCCTTTTCTTCCTTATAACGATCTCCCCAAATGTCCTACAATTTAAAATGTAGAATTGAAAATATACCCAACTAAACATAACCCAAAATAAAATTGCTGAAAAAATGACTTTGTAAATTATACAAAAGCAAAAGACCCCAATAACCCAACTACCAACCCAACTACACCCCAATAACCCAACAACCTGATTCAACATGGTTTATGAGGGAAAATATACTTAGACCCATTATGCATGGCGGCTGCTATGCCGGGTGGCTGCCATGTCATTGCGGCAGGGCGGGATGCCCCGCCATTCCCTGTGTACACACAGGGGCGGGGCTCCCCCAGTGTATGTGGATGCCTCAGTGTAGTGCGCACACACATGCTGTGTGCCAGGGCTGGGAGGCCTGGGATGTTGCCCAGCAGTGCCAGTGGCCAGAGGGGCCAGGCCCCACCGCACGCTGGTGGAAAGAGGCATGCTGCCCTCCCACCACGGCAGGGGCAGGCGGATGCCCCTGCCAGCTTCGTGTAGCTGGCAGGAGCGTGCAGTGTCTCTGCAGGGACACCGTAGGTTGGGGCCGGGCGGGCCTAAAGGCCCGGCACTGTCAATTATACATGGTGCCGGCCTGCCCCAGCGCCTGCGGTATCCCGGGAACCGCAGTAGTTCCCGCATTCCCTTAACGCGGGCCTTCTGTGGCCCTGGCCCGGGCCATGCCTGTGCTGGTGGCATCGGTGTGCATAATCAGAGATTTTCCCGGATGCCCTGCCACCGTCAGTGTGGCCATTCCAGCCCCTGCATAATTGGTCTTTGAGAGGTAAACAGCCACTTAAAGAAGAAAAAGAAGGAAGGAGACCAAGGCCATTAGAGCTTGTAGGATCCTAGAAGAGGATATGTCTGAGGCAAATGTCTGGATTGTTCTCCCTCTCCACCCAGTTCCAGACTCATTCTATCCATATAATGTTAGAATTCATGATGTAATGTCTATCAGTAGGCTAGTGCAATGGTGTCAATCTCAGAGATTGCATGCATTTCTGCATACTTGGGGATTCTCTAGATATGCAAAGAAAAAGACTGTGCATTTTTTAGAAAAGCATCTGAAGACTGAGGGCCATTTCGCACGGCTTCAAAGTAGCAGAATGGTTGCTATTTGGAAACGCTACTAATTTGCCATAACCCACGACGTCGTAGACAATCTGCAACAATCCTGAAACCAATCAGCAAAAAGTGCTTCGTTGTGGCGCTTTCAGGGGAATCCAGAAAAGTGGATTCACCCTCCGGATAGCGATACACTCCTGCAACCAATCTGCAACAGTAGCGCTAAAGACCTGTGCGTTACCATTGTTGCTGGTTCTTCAAAGTCCCTCCCCCTGGCTCTCTCCTCCAAACTTCCGGCGAAGCGATCGCCATTTTTTTTTCTCCGAGCGAGCGGGGATAAACGCACCGGCGAGCCTCTTTCTGTTTAGAGGCTTCCCTGGCTTCAGTCCTTCACCTTTAGTCACTAAGCACAAACCACTGAAAAGCCCGTTTGCTGAAATAAAGTCCCTTTATTTTTTACAAATAAATTCAGCCGAAAATCGGGCCCGTGAGAGGGGGGGGGTTTATCACTCGAGGCAGCGTGCAAACGATCATACAATCAAACGACAGCTCACATTAGGCAGCTGGATGGGTCTCTCCGTAGCAACGAATCTACCTAGATTCGTTGCTATGGGTCGTTTTTTTTTTTTTTTAAACCTTTCTTAAAGGGAAAGGGGCTGTTTGGGAGCATGCTAACGGCTGCCCATTGGCTGCTTGACGGCCAGGGGCGGGACGAGCTTGGCAATAGCGCTTCCTTTCTAGCGATTTCTGCCGAGACCGGAAGCCTGTGGGAAACGCTAAAAACGCAACTGATTCCACTACAAAGGCAGGTATGCATAACGACGAATTCCACTATTTTAAATGGCGATTTTTCATTCCGCAAACAATTTGCAACAAAGATCCCTGTGCGAAAAGGCCCTGAGTATGCCCATTGCCCAATAAGCTGCACGGTATTTACAGGCCATTGTGTTTCACCTAAAGCCAAAAGAAGAGATGATGGTGATTTTTATTCTTCTTTCTCTCCTTGGGCACCTTAGCAATCACATTGTGTCATCTGACCTGTTGCGCCTCATGCTGAGAAGAGCATGAGAAGGCTATGCAAAGGACTGGCTAAGGGGTGACTGCATGGAGAGAGACAGTCTTGTATGTTGGCATTCTACTAATTTTAAAAGGTATAATTATAAA
The DNA here is from genome assembly GCF_049243985.1 of Paroedura picta. Taxonomy (NCBI): domain Eukaryota; kingdom Metazoa; phylum Chordata; class Lepidosauria; order Squamata; family Gekkonidae; genus Paroedura; species Paroedura picta. Next base: position 68,091,523 of record NC_135375.1, read on the forward strand.
TGTAATATTGTTATATATTATACAACTGTACATATTTGAAGAGGTCGTGGTGCACAGGAAGCCTGGCAGTTATATCTATTGATTGATGGGAAATTTAAATGTGGTTCTCTGCAATCCACAGAGTACTAAGAGTAAATCCTTACATAAGCCCCTGGCTATCTGAAATCATAAGAAAAAATACTTCTGTGCGTAAAATGCTTTTCCCAGACTAGTAGTTGTAGCCAGTTCCCATGCATTTTAGATACACCTTTTAAGGGCATGGATAGTGAATCCCTGGGCATTGAACTTGGCAAAATATTAAATTTTTTCTTATAGGGTATAAGAACAGTAATGTTTTACCATTAGAACTTTTTGGACAGTGTTCTAGAAATTATGTATATTTTACACCATAAACAAATGTTAAGTATGAAAGTATGTATTATTATCATAAAACAATAAGCAAGAGAACAGTTGCAGAAGGAGAGTGTTGCTTGAATGAAAGCAATTTACTTTATCTAGACATAACCTTCTGTAAAACATGCATCAGCATGATTTTAAATCTCACTAGCTTTTTGTTTAATGCAAGTTTGGCAAGCATTGAGAAATTATTCAATGAAAGAATCAATATGCAAAATACTATATGTCTCATTATTTCTAAAATGCATTCCACTCTGAATATGATCTTACTGAAATACATTAGTATTTCCCATTCATAATAGGTTGATGGTTTGTTTTCGTATTTCTTCCATTTAGAAATGGAAATAAAAGTTTCTCCAACAACAAATTTTAATGATATTTTGTTCTAAATAATACAGATCATACTGTTTAATGACAAATTTCAGTGAATTTTCCCCAGAAAGTTCTGAATCCTAAATGGAGATATTACTTCTGCCATTTATCAATCATTGTTATTTTGATGGTCAGCATTCCAGATCCAATGAGGTGCAGTTCAGATAGTATGGCAATTAAAATTTTGCATTTTGACAATTCCATAGCTATGATTTCCTTTTGTCCCACATGATGTCCAGTTCTTACAAATTTCTGATTTTGGTGTCCTAAGTTTAATTTTTTGGCCAGCACCCTTCTTCCCCTTCCTGCAGCATCAGGAGCCAGTGCCTGGAGATGGCACTCCTGGATGTCAGCCATTTTGAAAAAGACATTCCCGTGGAAGAGGGAGGTGGGTGTGAGGGTGGGACAAGGTAGGTGCCTTTAGCGCATTTGCACCTCCATACCTTGCCTCTGCTGGTTGCCTGCTGGTTGTACCCCCTTAGCTAGCGCTACATAGGTTGGTGAATCCACTTATTGGGATTCACCAACTAATGCATTAAAATGGAGGATGTAGCCGGCTGGTTACTGCTCAGATGCTGCATGTTGGCAATGTCATGTCGAGGGGCTAGAGTATAATGACTACATAAGGTAAGTATTTCACTATAGTTAAGGTGTGTGGAATTGCCCTGACTTATTCACTTAAGAAACTCTAAACAAACCCGTCAGGTATATACTGGTAGTTTGATTTTATTAAAGAGAATTTAAAAGGGACACAATCAAGTGTGCAAACATACAGAATTATCTAAGGTAAGCAAGTATGAAAGGAGATAGCATTTAGAAAAAGACTGGGGATAATAGTTACCATCACAACATGGAGAAGTCTGTGGATTCAGCTAAATGACCAACACTTCATGGATAAGGAAAAAGCCTACAAGCAAGTAGGCAGTGTATGTAAGGTGCCCAAAGCACACGTATACACTGACTGGTGCTGGGCCCTCTATAGGAAAAATATGGCTGATGTGCCAACCCCTTAGTGTGATTTCTTTTATGTGACAAAGAACTAGGAAACATGTGATGGGTTTGTCTGGGTGTAGACAAGGTTTAGAGAGCAACCATGTTGGGTTCCCGGGAAGTTAGACAATACTTATGATTGCTGTACTAGAGTAGAAATAAATATGTTAATGTTTCTTGATGACTTCTTGATTTCTGATTGGGAAATTGCTAAAGTAGGACAAGTGGTTGGGAATTACTAATTGAGTTCTGATGAGATTAGTATCAGTTCCTTGGAGAGCTTATTGTCCCAAAGGTATGCATCTCATTCTCTCCCTACCCAAAAGTGAGCTAGCCCCTCTCACAGAATCTAACCTAATTGTCCAGGTGTGTCCTGGAGATTGACATCTGGCAGATTTTCTATACTTGCTTTAGAGTAGACAGTGCATTTTGGCACATTGAGATGCAACTGCCATCTATTCCAATATCCATTCCAGCCAAGCAGCATGCTATAAATTAATATCTAATGCAGGGTGAGAGAGAAGTGTTTCTGTATGAGATGCCTATGAACTACCCCCTCAATGTGAGAAGGTGTCTGGTTACTAACACCACTTGACCATGGCATCATGACAGCCAATAATATAATAGTTTTACCTGGGCTTTATTTTTCATATTATAACATGGCATCTTGATCCTAAACAAATTTCTTTGGAATTAAGTCCCATTATCTTTAGTGTAACTTAATCCAAGTTACATGGAATTAGGGTCAGATTTCTGACCTGTCCATACCAAAATTGACCTATTTGTCAAAAATCCTCAGTTAGAATCCTACCATGATGCATGAGTTTCACTTAGATATAAACATGAGATGTGAGATTAGAATTTTAATATGATATTATCAGAACACCACAGAAATCAATTGAGTTAGCGCAAATTTAAAACAGAAATGAGATCAGAAGAAGGCCCAGTATGCCTATTACAGTCAAAGCCCATCTTTAGTTTTGAATTTAAAATGTGAAACTGTTGTAGTCTAACAAATTCAACCCAATTACTTTTTGTTGTTAATATTTATGGTTTAAATGCAGTCCTCACTATCATGAGTTGTCTTGTTTACGACAACAAGGCTAGACTGAATGGAATTACTCACATTAAGTGTCTATTAGATAGAAAATGTATGCAAGATTACTCAGACAAGAGACAGAACAGTGACATATTGAACAACACTCTCAAAAATGTAAGATGTCAGTACCATGTGGAAAAGTATGACCTTAACATAACAATGAAGAATCACAGATCATTTAAATATTAGGTTTTATTGTACTTAATAAAGAGACTACTTCATCAGATATGTGAAATAGTAGCCTTGACATGTATATGTGAGCTATATAGTGTTTGCTACACACATACACTAGGTACAAAAAAAAGTACTGTAAAAAGTGAAGCCATAAGAAGAGTTGGTTCTTATATGCCACTTTTTCTCTACCCAACGGAGTTTCAAAGCATCTTACAATCGCCTTCCTTTCCCTTTCCTCTCCTTAGATAAGGCTGAGAGGGCCCTGATATTATTGCTTGGTCAAAAAATGCAAGGGATAGATTAAGGCCTGTGATATTCCTACATAAATTCCTTACACAAGGAGGTAAGAATATTGCAGCCATTATCTGATATTTAAAATGTAATTGTTTTTAATACTCAACAGAGGATGAATTATATTTAAAAGATGCTTTCATAAATATGACAAATCACATGGCTTCAGCTATGCAACAACAAAAAAACTCACCAGAGATTCATGAAGATTCTATGGTTCTCCTTAGAGCATTCTAAAGATTACAGGAGATGTGGAAAGGAAGTCCCAAGTGTTAAGGTATTCAAAGGCAAGTTGTCAGGTATGCCATAGGCAAAATACCATAAAATCTGTTATTTCTTAGCTTCAGAAATGTGGGATATATCACAGGGGCTCACAATTAACAGGCCATAAAATGCTCATAGTCCAATACTATTTGTTTGTAAAAGTCCCAATGATCTTTACTAATGTGATCTTCTCAGTGAATGAATTAGGGCAGTGGCCTTAATCAGCCATTATTTGTTGAAAAGCAAATAGTGAACTGTTTCTTAAAAATAAATCCTATGCAAAAATAATCCCATGCTACAATCTCAAATCTACAATCCAGTGAAATGTATGCAAAATCTGAGTCTAATTCTGGCGAAAAATTATCTTTTTTTGCACTCCTGAGTCAAATTTCATCTAAATCAATAATAAGTGGAAACAACCAAGGCCAGTTTATCCATGCTATGAGCCCCACACTTCCAATGGCACTGTGTAGTGCCTCCTCCCTCCCCCCATGGATCAGGGCGTAGCCTCTCCTTCCCTATTTTTCCTCTTTAGAGCCCCTCTGCCCCCAGTCTGGCTGCTTCTGCTACAATAGTACTCTGTAAGGTCCTGCAGATCTTTAAACTGTCTCTGGTGGTGTGGGCCCCCTGAAATAGAAGCAGAAAAAGAAGCAGAAAAATTGACTTTATACCCTGCTTTTCACTGGTGAAGGAGTCTCAAAGTGGCTTACAATTGTCTTCCCTTCCTTTCCACACAACAGACACATGTGAGGTAGGTGAGGCAGAGAGAGTTCTGACAGAACTGCTTTGGCAGAACAGCACTGTGACAAGCCCAAGTTCACTTGGCTGCAATGCGGAGGAGTGGAGAATCAAACCCAGATCAACAGATTAGAAGCCACCACTCTTAACTAGTACAACCACTACTATTTTCCATCAGTAAAAGAAAATTACCAAGGGAGAATCAAAGCAGATTCTGTCTGTCTGTCTCTGCCCCAAAATACAAACAGTTGCTGGTAAGGGCTGGTCAAAGCCCCTAGCCCAGGCAGGACACCCTGCACCACTCCACCCCAACCTCAGTCGGCAAGCCTCTACCATTGTCTCTACTATCACTGCTCATCTCTAGATTATAATGACCAGCTCTACAGGCAAAAATGGCTACTTTGGAGGGTAGACTCTGAGGCACTGAACCATTTTGAAGTCCCACCTACAAACCTCCAGGAATATTGCCAACCTCCAGGTGGAACCTGTAGAGCTCCTGGAATTACAGCTCATCTCCAGACTATAAATATCAGCTCCCCAGGCAGAAACAGCTTTTTTGGAGGGTGAACAGGATTGTTGTGCAGAAGAAATGTTTAAGACCTTCCACACAGGTTGTTGTAGAGATGAAACACTTGAGGCCTACTGCATAGGGTTGTTGTGCATATAAAACAGGCAAAAGAACGTCCGCAACAGCATCCAGTTTCATCTGCATAACAACCTTGCACAGTAGGCCTCAATTGTTCAGAGGGTTGCAGAGAAGAGACATGCTTGGCTTGGCTGCATCTGTCCCCGAGCAGTGAGGCCAGCTACAACAGTATTTTAAGTGAGAAGGGGCTTGTCTGTGGCCTCCCTGTCAGCCAGTGGTTAGGCAAGAAGGGGAAACTTTCCTCCCTTAAAAGGAAAGCACACACATGTCCACAGACTCCCCTGTGTTGCTCTTGGAAACACATCCCTTCAGTCAGGGGCTGTTAGAAGCTCCCTTCATAGCAGGCCTGAAGGGAGGAGGGGAGTGCAGAATCCTAAGCAAGAGTACCAATTGGTCCTGGGGAAGGGGAGGTTCCACCAATAGGAGTCTTTGGAACCTTCAGTATGTTGTCAGAAGTACTAACCACTCTGTATATCGATTGTATGGCATGTGTGTAACATAACTAGGTCCTAGAATTGTCTGGCAGCTGGGCAAGAGACATTTGGAGGTGGTTTGCCATTGCCTGCTCTTGCATCTTAACCTTGGTATTCCTTGAAGGTGATCCTTCCAAGTGCTAGCCAGGGCCAACCCTGCTTGGCTTCCAAGATCAGACGGGATCAGGCTTACCTGGGCTATCTAGGTCAGGTTCTCTGAGCTGCTAAAGGCAGAATAGCCAACTGGGCTGTTTTCTTCCTTGGTCAGTGGGCAATCCTACAGGCATACTCCACCCCCTTATCCTACCTTCTGGAATTCTGGGGCTGTTGGCAGGGAAGGACAGAAAATTAACAATCCTACAGTCAGATTTATTTTCCAGGTTCTATCTTTCAAGAAGCATCTACACCATCTGGGTACTTGGTGGTACCCCATGCAGGCTCCTAATGTGGGTGATCTTAGCAGACGCAATCCCCTGCCCCAACCTGGGAAAACAATTTCCTTGGTCAACCATTGGCAAATGTCACAAAACACATGATAATCCAGCTTTGTTTCATATTAATCTACCACTTTTTAAAAAATGTATTATTTGGTTTGCATTATACCCAAGGAACGAGGGAAGTCTCTTTCAGTAAGTGAACTTATACACATTGCACTCTTCTGGCACCTAGATATAACAGTTCTGGGGCATTCTGTGTGGGTGTGCACAAAGAAATCTTTATTTCTCATTGCCTGGGTATTATTTCTCCTTTCCTCCAACAGCGTCTCTGATCTTTCTTAAAAAAAGGACTGGTGTGCCACAAAATGTAATATTTTGGAACTGGAATAACATGCATATGACTGTGTTGAAGAGCTTTAACTAGCTAAACTTGTGCCCATGGCAAGAATATAACATTTCTCCCCAGATACTTTCATCATAGTTACTTTGGTATAAAGTTAAATACAAATTTAACGAGCAATAATAACACATTTATTTTAGACATGATATATGTTTTCTGCGCCCCTCAGCTTTGTGCACCTAAGGCAAGCACTTTCCTCTTGTTGCCACTATGATACATTGGGAAGAGAGGCAATATATATATTTTAAAAGTCCTTCCTACAGGAAAAAGAAGTAGGCAACATTCAATATTTCTGAGGAATTATAATAGTGAAGAAAATACATAGAATATACATAGAACATAGTTCTACCATCTACACCAGTGATTCCAAGTTTTGAGCTAGTAGGGGCCTTTGAAATCCTGACACAGGACGGCAGGCACAACCACAAAATGGCTGCCAAAGGCGGAGGGGCCAACTACAAAAAATCAGGGAGTAAGGTTATACGTAATCCTCATAGTGACTTTTCAAAATTTCAGGCAGAAGCTCTACATAACATTATGCCTTTTAAAAATGAACATATTGTTTTAAATTATTTTCTTGCTTACAGCTTTCCTTTTCTATAAATTATCAGTGTTCATGTGAGATATGTGGTACCTTAACTTGCCTTCCAAAAACCCAGAATCCATCCATTGACATGGACAATGACCAGTCTTGCTGTCAAGGGGGAAGGGGCTGAGCCCAAGGGTTCTTCCTGGCCTTCCCACCCAGTGCTTCTTCCTGGCCTTCCCATCCAATGGTTACTGCATCATGCCTTGGGGGGACCTTTCCTAGTAACCACAACAGGGCTGTGGAGGCCTGCTGCCATTCCTTGCTACTTGTTACTTGTCCAGGTGAATCTGGACCCTGGGCACATCCTCCAAGCCAGTCAATATGTATTTGCTAAGAGCCAAGCAAGCTGTTTGCCGGGCTTGTTTCCAAAATTCAACAAAGTATGTTTTACTTTTAAAGGACCTTGCTGCTATATGTGCAGCATTTAATATTACTCTGTTTTCCAGCATATCCCTTTTGCATTTTTTTAACATACATTATTTCTCACTTCATTTCACGATTTATATTACCTTTGTAAAAACATTTACAAAAGCTTACAAAGGCTCCCAGACTTTTTAATGAATTTCACTGATCTCAAATCACTACTTTAGCCTTTAGTAACAAGGAAGGGTTCCTTCATTTTTGTTTATAAAATTGATCTTATCTTGACATCAACTCAGACAGATGTGCTGTCTGCAAATATTGTCAGGCTTATCCTGGACTTTGTTAACAGTATGAGTAAAATATATACTCTATATGTGAATATGTGACTAGAGTTTCTTAGCATAAGGGGAAAAGTATAGTCTTTCTGATATGGGGGGGGGGATTTTGAAGCTATCTCAAAGATCAATTTTCTTCAGCCATGTCAATAACTGTTGGGGGTGGGCTGGATGACTAAGGCTAAATTACTATGCATTTTTTTCATTTGAAGTGCCTAACTGGTACTCCCACTGATTGTCATCGCACTCTGGGAGCTGTCATTACAGCGCCAGAATACTTATGCTACTGTACTTCCATTCTGGGGGCTGTCATTCAAGCACGTCTCTCGAAATCCGTTCCACATTTTCACTGCAACTTTTGTTTGCTGTAATGTAGTTCAATGAAGCCCATGCAAGTCAATTGGCATTCCTGGCTCCTATTATAACCAACCAGCCTTCAGGCATCTTCTTTTGTTTTCAATGGGCATTCTTGTCACTGCTTTAGTACATCCCTATAACTCATGACCATTACAGGCAAATACTTTTAGTGGTCCAGGAATCCCTAGTCTCCCGCCCAGGGCCTCAACGAAGAGCCTGTCCTTAGTGTCGCCCCTCCCCAGCGACACTGCCTCTGCTTTGGCAGGGACACAGCTCCGCGGGAGAAGGGAGTAACCCTAACGTTAACCCGGGCGGGGCCGCAGGCACCTCCTATTCTGCCTCGAAAGGCAGCGAGCGGCAACAGGCATCTGTCTGCCTCCAATCCATATCCTCCCTGACCCGCTGCAGCGGTGGATCTAGCCCCACCAAAAAAGGCACTATTCCTTGCGGCCATTAAGGGAAAAAAATGGCTCCAACCTTTCTCTTTTATTGCTGGTGCGTAGGAGCGTCGCAGTGTAAAGCCTGTTCAGTGGGTCTGAAGGCTTATTTTCCCGGGATTTAATTTCGGGGAGGGGAAATTAGAAAGAGAAAAGGTCCGCCATATTTCTCCCTTTTACCACGCCTGAAGAGCCGAGCCATTGAAATCCGTCTGGCGGCATATTGTATCTGCACCACAGGCTGTGCTTTCCTCCACCCACCCCCGTTCCTAACAGTAAGGGCAAGGCGGAACCAAGGAAGGAAGCGCTCGTTTTCCTTGGTTGCTGCCGCCTTCGAAGACAAAAAAACAACAACAACACACACACACAGGGGGGTGGGTGGGAGAGAAGCCACCCTCTTTATCCTCAAGCTGAGGAAGTTCATTTCCAAGAAGATCTTGAGAGCAGAGCTCGCGTTTTCCCAGAGGCAACAGGAAAGGCCTGCGCTCCCCCGCCCTCCTCCGGTGGAGGAGATTGGGCTGCCTTCAGTGCCGGGTGGGGAGAGAAGAGAGCGAAGAAAATGTGTGTGCGGGGCGGGGGACGGCTCCGTAGGAATTAGCTTTCCCGAGGCGGAGGCGGCGGCGGCGGCTCGGTTGAGGGAGCATTTCAGCGGGTCTTAGGGGAGGCTGTGTCAGTCTGCGGGCGTGGAGGAGGAGGAGAAAGGTGGTGTTTGCGCCCGCGCTCCGCTGTCTTTGGGGGCAGCGCTGGGGCTGCCGCTTTTCCTCCTCCCGTGGATGTTTCCATGTTGTTTGCTGCATGATTGAGAGAAGAGGAGGAGGAGGAGGAGGAGTTGCAAGCAGCCAGTGTCAGAGGCAGCACTGGGGAGGGGGATTTTGTGGATGTGTCCGAGTGCCTCCTCGCGTGCTAGCTCTCCCCGGGCATCTTGCCTAGCTTTGCTGTTGTCCCCGGGAGTGGGGGCTTCAATCTGAGGAGGAGGAGGAGGAGGAGAAAGGGGGCTTTCTTGTATTCGTGGCTCTCTCTGTGTGTGAGTGTGTTGTGTGTTTCGGAGTGGGGGCGGGGGTTGTGCCTGAACCAGTTAGGAAGAATGACTCTGGAGTCCATCATGGCGTGCTGCCTGAGTGAGGAAGCGAAGGAAGCCCGGAGGATCAACGATGAGATTGAGAGGCAGCTCCGCAGGGATAAGCGGGACTCCCGCCGAGAGCTCAAGCTTCTGCTGTTGGGTGAGTCTTGACCGGCGGCGCCCCCCTCACCCCAGCCCTGGGCAGCTGCTCTCACCGCCCCCCCCCCCCCCGCACACCAAAAGGTTCGGAGGCGTCGGTGTCTGCAGCGCTCCTCTGTGCGTGTATCGAGCCCCGCGAGAGCCGCCCTCGTTTTTTAATCTTTCTAGGCACGATGGAAAGAGGCGCGTGCGGGTAACATTTCGTTGTTCTCTACCTTTCGGGCGCAGTGGGGCAATACACCAGCTCACCGCTGCTGTAGGGAATCAGATCATGATGGTGGTGAAGGTGTGTGCAAAAGAGGGAGGAGAAGGCTCGAACTCGGGTTCCCTCCCCCTTCCCCCCTTCCCTTTCTCTTTCCACAGTGGGGCTTTGCACGCTCCATTGTGCTCTTCCGTACAGTGGGGATGGAGAAAGGCGTGTTGCGCGTCCTGGGACCCTCGCCATATCCGTCTTCATACCCTCGGTTCTATTGCTTGTGACTGCATGTGTGCCCGAGCAAACAGATGTATGTAGCGGAGCGAATGGCTGTTCCTGGTTCCTGTGGGTGGCTTCGTGTGGAGTGGACGCCTGCCGAAAATGGAGAGGAAGGGGAAGGGGGTGGGCGAAGGGGAGGGGGAAGCGAGATCCAGACGGTGATGGATGTCAGATGCGTTTTTGAGGTGGGAAGGCTGTGAGGGAAGAAAACCATAATGTTGAAGGGAAGGGAAGAGAGGAGCAGGGGGAGTTGCCTCCTAGGATTGATGGTGACAGGATTTAATGCCTGCATTGCTTTGTGCAGTGTGCCCACCTCAGGAAGACTTGTGTGCCTGCTGTGTAGGTGTGACTTTAGCCTCTTGGGCATGTGCACCCAGGGGCATCTGAAGGCAAATTTCTGTTTGAGGTTGACAGTCCTTCAAGATCCGCCCACTGCATGTAGTCTGGAGATAAGCTGTAATTCTAGGGAGTTCCCCAGGTCCTACCTGGAGGTTGGCATCTCTAGTGCAGATTCACGGTGTGCCTTCTAAAAAAGGCTATATAGCAGTGTTAAAATAGAGGATACAATATGTTCATGAATACACACACTCTGCCAACCCTAAGTGTGCAGTGTGTTTTTTTAAAAAATGGAAGTGCTGCATTACCATTATATCTGATATTGATTGAGCAAATCCCAAGAACATCCTCCCTGATTTTTATGACTGGTTGGTTTGCAGTTATTGTTTACAAATTATATATTGCTGTTATGAATATTGATATAATCAAACAGGTATTCTGTCAACATAAGCTGTGGACCAGAACCACCTCATGTCAGCAAATCCTGGAAGCAGGAGAAGATAAAGGTCATAGAGTGCTCCCTAGTCCAGTGCTTAGTTTTGTGAAAATGTGCTCCAATGTAGAATGCCCCACAGAAATCCTATAGGTTTGCATTTCTAAATAGCTGAACAATAAGTATCTGAGGATGCTGCACCACAAAATCAATTTCGGAACATGTCCATCCAGCCATTCCTGTAATAAGAATATGGTATCTGGCAAGGTGGCATACAACAGTAGTGATGGAAAGTACTGTCAAGTTGCAGCCAATTTATGGAGCCCTGTAAGGGTTTCAAGGCAAGAGACAAGTAGAAGTGATTTGTTATGGTTGCCTTCCTTGATGGTCTCCTATCCAAATACTAACCAGGGCTGACCCTGCTTAGTTTACACGAACTGATGAGATTGTGGTACTCATCCAAAACTCTGTTCTTTGTATAAAGTGTTCAGTTATGGGTATCTCCTGCCCCATAATTCCATTGAATTGAGTTTCATTGCTAAGTATTTAGAAAATAAGGAAGTAAAGCTACTGTACCACATAAACAAAAAAAGCTTTGAAATATGTGAGGTCATGCATGCCCAGGACTGGAGATTGTGTTCTATAATGTGCTATAGAGTTAGGTCCAAACCTGGTTTTAATGCATTCCAAAGCAGGGTGTCCAGCAGCCTCATTTGATTGCATTTATAAGTGACAGAAGAATAAGAATCTGAAGGTACTTCATTTCATTTGGGGTATTCCAAAAACTCAGTGAAGTAACTAAAGAATAAGGCAGTAAGAGTTATTGGGCCATAAAATATCACTTCGGATACCAGAGATGTGTACGTTGAGGTGGTTCAAAATTTATGTTGGACTCCAGAGATGATCATTGTTTGCAGTTGGGCTGGAGAAAATAGGATTGGGGATCAACAGCATCTCAAAAGGGAAATATTATGCCTAGGAATAACATGACCTGAAAAAATGTTTTTGTTGAACCCCTTATTTGCTTTGCACATAAAATAAAAAAAATAATTTAGTTTATAGCACAACTTACTTTAAAATAAGCTAACTGTAGAGAACTACAGGCTTGCATTTAGTGATTGCATAGATTATGCATCTTTTTTCTGTTCTTTGGGCTGAAGACATGTTAGAAGACTTTGGTACTGAGAAGAAAAAAGATAGTTGACTTTTGATTTAGATGTAGTTGAATTATACAAGGGAGTTAGATTAGGTGCAGGGGAAGGGCCATGCTGCCTGGGTATTCTGTAATTTTATCTATGTTTTATTGTGGCTTTTACTGTAAACTGCCACAAACCAGCTTGGTCCAGGAGTAAATTTTAAAAAATAAATAAAATAAATACATAGAATCTGCTCATTGTTTAAAAACTGATTGTGCTATACTATTAAAGGGTTTCAAATACATTGCTACAGTGTTGGGTTTACATTGCAATGTATGGTATTGCTGCATTTATCCCAGTTTTGCTGTATTATGACAATAATCCTATGATGCTTCCTCAAACTATAGGGAAAGTAAATCTATAGATTCAGAAATTTAGCACCTTCCTTTAGTTTCTGTATATAAACTTACATTTACTTGCGGAGTGATTCATTTACTTGCAGAGCAATTGATGACGGATAACAAGATCAGATCTGTTATGATCTTGCGTAAAGTAATGCATAGTGTGTGTGTATAAAGAGAGATTTTGTGAAATAAGGAATTTTTATTTGTTCAACTCACTCCATGTAGTACTACAATGCTAGGTTGCTTCAACTTTGGGATTTCCCCCCTCTTGAAACACTGAAAGCCCACAGGAAGGCCTGTCTGGTGTAGAGAATACAGTGGTGGACAAAGGACCCTGAGCGATCCTGGTTTGAATCCCCACTTCTACTGAGGCAGCTGCTGGGGTGACTTTGGGCCTGCCATATACTCTCAGCCTGACCTCCCTCACTGATTGTTGCTGTGAGGAAGTGGAGGAGGGAAGAATGATGTCCTAAAACTGCTTTGAGACCCAAGTATAGGGACTCAAGAAAAGCAGGATATAAACAAATGCAATGCATGACATTAAAGGAGAATGTCCCCATGACACCATGTTCATTCGAAGTATGATTCATGTGCTTCCTGGGGCTTTCCCTTTTAAAACAGATCAAAATAGATTTATACTTTGATCTGATTCAAAGGTTGAACTTCTGAGTAGTGGTGGTGAGCTGCATGGAGACTGGGCTTATAGATACTATTCCCAAGCCATTTGCTGCTGTGGCAGGGCCTGTGTAGATGCAACCACTGAGATTGGGATTTTTGCGTGTGTATGCCATCAAATTGCAGCCAATTTATGGCAATCCTATAGGGTTTTCAAGGCAAGAGACAGTCAGAGGTGGTTTGCCATTGTCTCACTCTACATAGTGATCCTGGTATTCCTTGGTGATCTCCCATCCAAATACTCCTGAAAATGAACAGAATGTAGTCACAATGAATGCAATATTGGGGTGAATTTTTGAGTGGCGGGCGTTTCTACCCAGGTGTGTTGCTATCCTAGGTCCAGACTAGTTGTCTTAAGCTGATGGAATATAATAATCCATTAGATACTTCTTTTGGACTCTCTATGTTGATTTCAGTGGTACGTTCATTGGACTCCAGCTAAACTGCCGTGAAATGAATGATTTGCTCACCCATAGCCATTGGTATGTTAAGACCATTGTCAGCAAATTGGGAATTACACAAATATAATTGGAAGTTGTTTATCTACAATGAGTAATAAGCAAATTTAAGATTGTTTAATAGACTCTTTTAAAGACAAATGAACCTCACCAAGGTTAATATTCCACTTGTCAGAAGCAAGGCCTTAGAAATCTCAGAGGGTATCCCATATTAGTCTGTTATAGCATGAATAAATCACAGTCTTATGGCATTTAAAAGATTAAAATGTTTTTTTTTTGTAGTAGCCTGAAAGCCTGTTGCACCCAGGAATGCAGCAGGCACTAGTGGTGGGCCCCCCTGAAGGTGCTGCCGCTGTCCTACCAGGCCGACATCTGCGTAGTCAGCTGGCTTGCACTGGTAGCCAGTTCAAGCGCTGGGCGGGCCAGGGCACCGTGGAAGTGGGCTCCTCAGTGGGCAGTCAGTGTCTGGCCATGTGTCTGTGAGCACCTCACAACCGGCTTCTGAGCGCGCCTGGATTGGCCTATGGAGCCGGAAGTGGAATCCGGACACCGTTCTTCCCATAGGGGCTCTTCACAAATATAAGAGCAACTATTTGGTACAGATAAAACTGGCACACCCAGACATCTGAGGAATTAGGTTGTTGAACTCAGAAATGTATCTTGGAATAAAACGTGTTGATATTTAAGATGCCTCAAAACTCCTGTTTGTTTTAGAGTTCTATAGTGAGAAACCTTAGGTCTATGTTACCTTAGATGCATTCCTGTTTATATCCAACAGCATTTTAGATTATAGTCAAGAGAATTTGCTGTACAGAAGCAATTGGGTTTGTGTCTAAATACATATATTTATGATTGGGTTGTAAAATTGTCATCTTAATTATGCTTTAGTGGGAATGAACTTTTGGGTAGTTAGTGAAATGTATCTATAACTATGTTTCAGATCAGGGTGCTGTTTCCAAATTTGTCCCTATATTGATAAATTAATTAATTATATTGATGTTACTTTCCTCCCAAATTTCATCAGATTTTGGCCAATAACTGCTTATTTTTTCAGATGTATATCTTAAAATGCCTGTACTACATTTGATTATAACAAACCCATGGTGTAAAACTTGGAATGATAACTTCAAAGGAAGGTCTTTATTTGTCAGCAAGTAGATTGATGGATAAGCAATTATGTCTCTGTGCAGAACAATGATTGGGAAGCACCTGATGCTGCAGCATTCTTGAAGCTATGGGTGCAGATCTACTGCCTCTATGGAAGACCATTAAGATTCCATGTAAGCTCCTCTGATGATATAAATATATTAAGTTGAATATTTTCTCTAGCAGACCTGTAAGTAATAGTTCAGTGTAAATAAAAATGGCTTTCATTGAGTAGACAGTGATAAAAATTGGTTTTCCTTTCTTTGAGGTTACAAATAACATATATTGAAAAGCAAATGTGATACTTTTTTAGATCGATAATATTGGTGTTTTTATAATCAGTGGTCTGTTTGTTCTAGTTGTGGAAAGTGCTGTCAAGGCAAGAGATTAACAGAAGTAGTTTGCTGTTACCAGCATTTGCGTAGAAATTCTGGACTTCCTTGCTGGTCTCCTGTCCAAGTACTAACTAGTGCTGACCTGCTGAGCTTCAAAGATTTGATGAGATTGAGCTGGTCTGGGCCATCCAAATCAGGACCTAGTTGTTCTAGTATTAAACTGTTGTCAGAATGGGCATTCTCTGTGTTT
This sequence comes from Paroedura picta, assembly GCF_049243985.1. Taxonomy (NCBI): domain Eukaryota; kingdom Metazoa; phylum Chordata; class Lepidosauria; order Squamata; family Gekkonidae; genus Paroedura; species Paroedura picta. Next base: position 68,106,751 of record NC_135375.1, read on the forward strand.
ACGATGCTAGTAGTAAAAAAAAAATCAAAGTAAAAACAAAACCCTGTAATCTTTGCGCAAACTACTTGTATTTTTCTTATAGTACCAGCTGCAACAGGTGGCATCTTAAATCACAGTGTGAGCAGTGCAGCCAGTTTTCTCTGTTATGACCTTCCATTTGGTGTCTCTTTTGATATTTATCAAATAATGGATTGCACTTAACAGCATTTTAAATTTAATTTTCATTTTGTTTATGAAGTTATCAGAATGGGCCCATTAAATCAGTAGTCCCCCATTCCCTTATAGTCACCATCCCCTTATAGTAATTTTTTTAATCCATTGCATAAAATGGAATAAAGGCACAAAATAATAATGTACCAAAATCATCATAACAAAATATTTCAGATATTCATCTTACTTGTACTTCTGGGTCCTGCCTACCTACAGGACCGCTTGGTTTCGTATGCCCCCCCCCCACAGGGCTCTTTGCTCTGCTGGTGCAAACCTAATGGTGGTTCCGGGCCCTTGGGATGTTCACCTGACCTTGACCCGGGCCAGGGCTTTTTTGGCCCTGGCCCCAACCTGGTGAAATTAGCTCCCGGAAGAGCTAAGGGCCCTGCCGGAGTTGATAACTTTCCGCAGGGCCTGCAAGACAGAGCTCTTCCTCCAGGCATATGGCTGAGGCCTGGGCTGGCGGTCCCGACATTAGATCTGGGCTCCCTGAGTTCATCTGAATGATCTGATTGCCTCACTCCCATATTACAGTATTATAGTATTAGCAACCTGATGTCCCTCGGCTAACGTGGGGCAGTTTGGGGGGGGTTTAGTGGGGTTAGTTAGTGCTCGCCTGTTAGAATCATAGAATCATAGAGTTGGAAGGGGCCATACAGGCCATCTAGTCCAACCCCCTGCTCAATGCAGGACCATCCCAAAGCATCCTAAAAGTGTGTATCCAACCTTTGCTTGAAGACTGCCAGTGAGGGGGAGCTCACCACCTCCTTAGGCAGCCTATTCCATTGCTGAACTACTCTAACCGTAAAAATTTTTGCCTAACGTTGATAGTGTGGATTAATTTTAATGGTTTTAACTATTGGTTTTATTGCAATTTTTATCTTGTAAACCGCCGTGAGCCTAAGGGAACGGTGGTATAAAAGTTCAATTAAATAAATAAATAAATATTACATAATTTCTAACAATACTAAAAACGTATTGCAACTATGCCAGCATTATTTTAGTATGCTGGAGAATTGAGTGCCACAGCCTTTTTATATTTTCAATACTAATCAACTTTAATTTAAAAAATGTGTCTTTAAATTTGTATAACCAATTCTGTTTACTTGGTAACATATCTTGTTTCTGTAGTTTGGAATATGACAGTTTACTTACAGTGAATAAATTGAGACTAATAATCTGTAATCCTGTCAGGATCATTTTAACATTGTTTAGTAATACAAATTTTGGAGTATAAGGTACTTTCACACGGAAACCTTTTTGTTATAAGCTCTGATACCACTTTCCCAGAAATTACAACTGTAGTAACCACCACTTGTGAAAGAGGTTAGCTTTATCAATTTCACACCAACACTTTTTGCCTAAGGTTTTATAAATTCTGGCTTGCCTCCAGGAACAGAGATGCCATTGGTGGATCATTTTCATTATGTTTCCTCTAAACAGAAGATTAACCCAGAAAGAGGGAACATATGTCAACACAAATTTCAGTGTTTTATTTTCCAATTCATAGAACAGATCTTTATGCCATTTCAGAACTTTTTCCTTTGTCTTCCAGGGCTCCCCCCCCCCGGAAGATATGTTCCCACACTGATCCATCTATTGGCGTAGGTGGTTATCACACCCCTCCTCTAGCTACCCCAGCTGTTAGTGGGGGTTGTCAAGATGGATCATTATTGTTTCCGCCATATGGTTTTGTATTTTTGTAATTTCATGGGGTTTTAACGGGGGATTTAATTGGAGATCATATTATTGTATTGAATTTTATATGTAACCCACCACAAGCCGGTGTGTTCAAGAGTTGTGGGTAATAAATCAAACAACAACAATGTTTTTTTTTTATAATCTAGAAATTAAATGATTCTTAGCAGGGCCTGCAAGACAGAGCTCTTCTGCCAGGTCTTTGGTTGAGGCCAGAGCAAGTAAAATCAAGGGTCCCTCCTCAGGCTATACCTGTTCATCATGAACTCCTATTCCCACCCATGGCGGGTGTTGTCTGGTGGGCTGGCATGGGAGGAAGGAGGATTATTATTCACAACCGTATGGGGTTTTGGAATACAGGATTTTTATGTGGTATTTTATCTCGTATTTTATTGGATGGATGGATGGATGGATGGATGGATAGTGCTGTGATTACTGCCACTGCTTGCTACAGAATTAGGTGGCATCAACTTTCCATAGGTGTCATTCCATTCTTGTCCTGTTCCCTCAGATATATTATGTTGTATTTCTGCTTTTTACTCAGTTCTCTTTTGTACAGATGCAAAGAATGAGATATGTTGGACCTGCAGCATGTTGTTAATATTGTCAATTTTCTGATCATAATAATGGTTCCTATCCATTTTTAATCCATAGAAGTGTTTTTATGACATTCTCACAAATGATCTATCAAAATCTTCAGTTACTAGTCTCATAACAAAGTGAGTTTAGACTCAAGAAAGATTGAATGTGGAAAATTTTGATGATCTGTAAGGTGCTGCTAGACTTTAATTTTATTACTGTGGATTAACACGGCTACCCACTGGAAACTATCTATATCTACATGAGCCATAATAGTCTGGCTGCTTAATAATACATAGTTTATCCTCAACCTCTACCCGCCATGAGCCGCAAGGGAGTGGCGGGCTATAAATCTAATAATAATAATAATAATAATAATAATAATAATAATAATAATAACAACCTTATCCTAGTGTGCTTATTCTGAGTTACTGCACAACTGATCCTTATTGTTTATTAAACTCTGCCAGTCTTTTGGACACTTTAACAGAGTTTCTACAAGGAGATAAAACAGTTCAGTTTATTTATTTATTTATAATTTATCAGACCACCCCTATTGGCTCTCTACTTTGAGATCTGACCATATGATTATTTTAGATTTATATTAACTTTTGGAAATGTACTCTAGGACAGCGGTCCCCAATGCCCGGTCTGGGGACCGGTACCGGTCTGTGGATCAGTGGGTACCGGGCTGCAGCTCCTCCTTGTCCTCCTCGCCAGCTTCTGCTTCAGGGGCTGCCCTGCCACTCTGCCGCCGGCTCACCTTTGGTGTGGCACTGCACAGCTGCTGCTGGCAGCGCCCCCCAGCGGGTGGCGGTAAGTCAGGGGCACGGGCGGGAAAGCAAGTGGAACAGGGGCTCAGCCGGTGGCAGCGACGTCCCTCGGCAAAGACTACCCCCCCTAGGTATTTAATACATTTATTAGCACTTTTCTCTCCATTTAACCCATTATGGTTACTGAAATCTTTTTTGCTCCATGCTACATACGTTTTACTCTATCCTTTGTTTTTTTTTTAAATATTTAGTAGATAACCTAAAATGTGGCAATTTTGCCATGTCTTATCAAACCTATTCCAGGTATGATGCCATTTTAAGAGGAAGGGTGTCACATAATATGAACAATAATTGTTAGAGAAATTAATGTATAGATTACTTTTTAAATTTTACTGTGCCTTGAGATGAAAAGTTTTTAGAACAATTGAAGCCACAGAAATTTTGTAGTAAAAGAGAGTATTATTTGGAGAGAAACATTATCATTTAGTCATAGTAGATAGGACTACTAGAATATCTGGATATCAAGTTAAACTTTATAACATTGAACTTTAATTATTTAATATAATTGAAACACATTATAGTGTATCAGTAGCTGCCGGAACTATTCACATTTAAGCAACAGACATATTTGAACATCTCTGGTCAGGCAATATGGGGGGGGGAAGCCCTGGTGGTGTTGATAATCTTTGTCTGAGCAGGAGGATTTGCTCTGGACTCATTCACATCACCTTTCAGAGGCCAGACTCAAAGGGAGAGGTTGCAGACCAGTCGTCCTTTGTTTTGCAGGCTGCAGTTTTATCTCCATCATTCATAATTTGGGATTGGCTGTTACGAGTACACTGTAACTGTGTAGTTGAGCATCTCCTTGACATGTTCATCATCAACATTTATTTTGATTGAAAGAACAGCCAAATGTCCTATGGCATCTCTAGTTAAACGGATCAGGTAGTAGGTAATGGAAAAGACATCTGTGTGAGACTCTTGAGAGCTGCTGCTGATCTTGAGTAGGAAGTATTGACTTTGATAGACCAAGGGTATGTAAGTCGTGAATTAAAAAACTTAACTTTTATAGTTTTGAAAGTACATTTAAAAAAAAATACTACACACAAACAAACCTCATCCTACTTTTCCCACCACCATATCCTTATCAATAATAAGAAGGGGGGAATACATAAAAGTGTAATTCCCTCTGATGAAAATTATGTTACTTATTCTGTCCAGAGGATGCAATCTTCTGCTCTAGGTTCCTAAAAAAAGAAAATAAAAAATCTCACCTAATATTAAGGAGTTGGCTGATAGCCACTGGTAGAAAGGGTCTCATTGCCTTATATCTGTGCCATCCTATACATATATCATAAATATAGATCTATAGATAAAATTGCCTTTATGGTCCATTATGCACGGCCGCCGAAACGGCGATTTCAGGTCACATGGAAAATGCGGAGGGGGAAGACGCGAAGCATACTGGTTATGCACGGGACGAGGCGCGACGGCGGCAAAACCCAGAGTAACCGATTATGCACGCGGCAATCCCGGCGCTGCTTATGGATGCGCCCCGGTAACCCGGATGCTGCGCTTTCTTCCGCGTTTCGCTAACGCGGCTTTTTCGGCGGCATGCACTGAAGCTGCGGCCGGTTGCAGCCGGCACCATGCATTATCGGTGATTTTAGTCGCCGCCATTCCACCCCGAATGTGCGTTATTCCTCCCGTGCATAATGGGTCTATCTGTTGTTTGAGAGGCATACAATAATAATGTTGCATACATGGTGGACTGTAGTAGATTAAGGGTTAATGAGTGGGCTAAGTGATGTTCTGCCATAAATCAAACATGATATACTGATAAGTAAGATGGGGTCAGGAAAGCTACTTCAGATTTAATTTTATTTAAGGAGTATATGAACATAAGCTGAAAGGAGTTTAACAGCAAAAATAATACCCAAAGAGAGTGGGACTCTTTCATGTCAGTAGGAGCAACAAGAGGGGAGCAGTTTAATATTGTGTGAGAAATTGTAAGAGAAATTGCATATTGAACAGGCTCATTTCATCGTGCAGGTGTTGCCAGTTGGCCTATATAATCTTTAAGGCCAGATTAAAGAATCACATTGCCTAGTGATAAAACTGTTTCTGAATATTATTTAAATAAACTCCAAATATTTTTCAAGATTGTTTCCGTGTGCATGCTAGCTCTGGAAGCCCCTTGGAATCTCTGACAGATACACATAGATTTCATATTGTATGTATTCCCTGGAATCATGGAGGGGTGGGTAATTGGACATAGATGTTAATGACCTGGTGTAACTTTTCTACAAGTAGGTGAACTTTAAAACAATACAAGCACAATTACATTATACTGGTTCTTGATAAAAAGCATTTCAACATGGTGTATTAATACTATTTTTGTGCATGTTAAAAATCTGGTGGTGTCTTGCTGTTATTACAATTTGGTATATTGCTTGGAATAACATCCAGGACTGTAGATTGCTGTTTCACAGCCATTAATATAGGTCTGATATTGACTATAGTATGCTTGTATAACCAAGAGAGAGGGATCCATCTTGGACTTATACTGACCTTTTAAAAAATAGACATAAAAGCAGTCTAAGTGGAATGTCCTGACTATGAACAAATATCACCTAATACTTTCCAGTAGGTACTTTCATTTTCAAAAGCTCTTTGCCATGTAACTGTGGCTTATTTTGAGCTCTATCAAATACACATTTTGAAGCAAAGCTGAAAATGTATAGTTTGAGTTCAAATGTTGCCGTTTGATAATTTTCTTTGTCTTTTCATGTAGTATTTTAATAAACAGTGTTTGTTATTACAATAAAGAAGGAACCATTATAGTGTATGTATTCACTATGGGGAGAGGCCATCTAGAAGAAGAAGAAGAAGAGTTGGTTCTTATATGCCGCTTTTCCCTACCCGAAGGAGGCTCAAAGCGGCTTACAGTCGCCTTCCCATTCCTCTCCCCACAACAGACACCCTGTGGGGTGGGTGAGGCTGAGAGAGCACTGATATCACTGCCCGGTCAGAACAGTTTTATCAGTGCCGTGGCGAGCCCAAGGTCACCCAGCTGGCAGCATGTGGGGGAGCGCAGAATCGAACCTGGCATGCCAGATTACAAGTCCGCACTCCTAACCACTACACCAAACTGGCTCTCTAGTCCAACCCTCTAGTCCAGTTCCAGTGTTTTACAATACTTTATAGTTTCTTTAAATTAGGATTTCTTAACAGGGGCTTCATGAAACCCTGGGAGTTCTTGATGACCCCAGAAAGGCTTCCTGATTGGGTGGGAGTAATTTTTTTATATATGTATATTGGATTTTTTTTAAATCAGGTGATATGACCAAAATGGCCAATGATGGGCCTGGAGGGGGTGGAAAGGGGAAGGGTAGACATCATTGCTATCCAAAGTTTGTTGCATTGGTAGCAACTGGAGTCTAGAAGGGTAAGTACTCTCATTTTAACTTAACTGTGGGGGGGGAGGTGGCAGAGGGCAATGGCGGAGCAGATGTGTGTCTCAGCCATGCTTTTGGCCCATCAGAATAGGCTGCTGGATTGTTTCCAGCATTGGGAGACAAAGCACTATGTTGGGCCCTCCCATACTGCAGCCGCTGCACCTTTGGTTGAGGATGGAGAGCTGTGCTGTGCCTTCTTTCTGGCATAGCTGCCCTCTTTCTGGCATGGCTGCAGGAGGGATGGACAGGTGAGGAGGTTGTCCTCACTGCATACCCAAGCAACCTTTTGTGAGTCTACATTTGAAAAAAATTAAGAGTTATGCAGGGGTGGGAAGTTGTTTTGACGAGCCCAGCCAACTTGTATTCATGAAGCCTGTTCCTACCTTTTTAAATATACTGCAATAGAGTCTGCCCTCCAAAACAGCCATGTTTTCCAGAGAACTGATCTCTATAATCTGGAGATAAATTATAACTTTGAGAGATCTACGGGCCTTACCTGGAGGCTGCTAACCCTAACAGGTGATCTGTGATTGGATATTTCAGATTTTTCTGAAATGTAAGAAGAGATTGGCAGGAAGTCCAAAACAGCTGGGTTTGTTATGCTAGGAGAGGATGGCTTCATTTTCCCCTCCCTATTTTTTCAACAAGAGAAAATATGACATGAGCTTTGAAAAACTAGACTTGGTTTCATCTACTATGACTAATTGAAAGAGTTGCATAATTCTGAAATATTTGCCCGTCTCATTTATTGAAATACCATGCTGAGCAAGGTTTTAAGTATAGTTTTTTATTTCATGTGTTTCTGATTTTTAATTGAATGTATTGTATAACCTGTGTTACTTGTAGAAAATGTAAAATCTAAATTGTGAGCAGTAGGAGGTCATCTCAGATTTAAACTTGTGTAAGTCTGAGTGACATCGTTTAGATGCCCACTGGACCCTAAAGTATGTCGTCTTGTAATATAGGACACATTTGAAGGGGGAAAAGAATGACAGGTGCCCTCTGGGATCTGTCTTGACAGTACATTTGTGACGTCTGTAATGTTATTGGATTGTTTTTCGTGGTGGTTCAAATTGTTCTTTGAGGATAAATATGTAGACAACGCTCCTCATTCATTTCTTAAACTGGTGTGCATTTGAACATCATAAGGCGATTGTTACTGTAGGAAAGCTTAATGGTTGGAATTGGAGGTAGGGCATGGGAGACTGAGCACAGAATAGCTCAAACTAATTTCCTCCGGTTCAAAATAGTATGTGAAACTTATACACACTATGTTAGGGAAATTACCTCTTTATTTGAGGAATTAATGCCTAAAATAATGATTGCTACTTGAGAGCCTGTGCTATACATCAGTGGTCCCCAACCTTTTTATCACCGGGGACCGGTCAATGCTTGACAATTTTACTGAAGCCCGGGGGGGGGGTAGTCTTTTGTCAAGGGACATCACTGCTGCCATCTGAGCCCCTGCTCCGCTTGCTTTCCCGCTGGTGCCCCTGAGTTCCCACCGCCCACTGGGGGGCACTGCCAGCAGCAGCTGCACAGTGCCACACCGAGGGGGAGCTCCAGCCATGGCAGCCACTGGAGAGCACCAAAGGTAAGCCAGTAGCAGAGTGGCAGGGCAGCCCCCGAGGCAGCAGCCGGGGAGGAGGATGAGGAGGAGCCGTGGCCTAGTACCGACTGATCCATGGACCAATCCCAGTCCCCGGACCAGGGGTTGGGGACAGCTACTATACATGATAATAAAAGCCAAGGTCAATGAAGGTATACAGATCTGTATAGTGGCTCTGAATGATGGGTGCAGAGCCACTATACAGATCTATATACTATTAGGGTTAACAACCTCCAGGTAAAGCCTGTAAATCTCTCAAAATTATAACTGATCTCCAGATTATAGAGATCAATTTCCTGGAGAAAATGGCTGTTTTGGAGGGCAGACTCTATTGTTGCTGGGCAGGATTTTTCAACATTTATATCATAATCCTGTTCTGAGACTTCTGAATATAATAAAATGTGGTTTGGCTAGTTCTTTGTGTGCATTAATTTCTTTTCTCTCAGTGTTACATAGCAGGAAGAATAGTTTCAGTATAATATTTTCAAATGACTCATGAGACTATTTTGTGGGGAGAGTATTGTGTACTGTAAATGTGGCACCTAGCAGCCCCAGATGGTGGCGGGTTTTTTTTTGGCTTGTACCCTGATTTGCTGAAATTCACATTTAGAGTAGTTAACAAAAATTCAGATGCTATAAGAATGAATGTAATAATCATGATTGAAAAATGTTGCCTGAAGTAATGGCAGACATTTTATATGCACTGAACAATTTTAAATTTCCAGTTTATAACAAGAATAGAATTCAGGTACATTAGTAAATCCTGAGTGTTCATTTCAATGGCTGAGACTGCTCATTCTCATTCCTAGCAGTATGTTTTAGCTCTTTGCCAGTAACTTAGTACTGAGCAAGCTATTGTAATGTGGTACTCCATCAGAGTGTGTGTATTCTACCTGACCAGCATAGAAAAACAATTATCAGACTGTAAATATTGGGTGAGAATTATGTATTTTAATTAAGGAGAGCCACCCTTCTGTTCACTCTTTACATTGTTCTGTATTCTGGAATTGGAGAAGAGAAAAATAAATTCTCCAGTTTGTAATCTCAGGAGCAGATTTCTTCCTCTGATGAGAGAATGGTAGAATAGAATGCCTACAGCTGTTCCAACCTACAGTTCTCAGTAAATGGGTGTTAGCCAGGAAATCAAACAAAGAGTTTCCTTAGTGTTGATTACTGACTTAAAAGGTTAGAATAAATTTGAGCATAAAAAGTTTGGAAGAATGCCATCATTCCTTGTGCTATAGACTTTTTAAAAAAAAAAAACCTTTCATACTTGAAAAAACATTCAACTTCTTTGGCCTGTGTATTTTATATTTGTAGAAGCATTAGTGTACAGTATTCTCTTTAGGTTAGTTGATAATGAAAAAGCCATGCCACTTCATGAACTTAGTAAGCACTTGTGAATGTGGTAGGTAACTCAATATATGTTGATCAAGCTTTTGAAACTATCAATCGCCCCTGGACTGGGAGTAAGAGGCATCAATCAATAGTAGTTTTGCTCCATTCCTGAATGGAGCGTAGGTTTCGGGGAACTACCATTCAGATCACAAGAGTAGGTCAGCTGGCGTTTTACCACGTTCACCAAGCTAAGCTACTAGTGCCCTATCTGGCTCCAGACCTTCTGGACACCATGATTCATGTGATTGTCATCTCTAGGCTGGATTATTGTAACTCGCTCTATGCATGCCTTCCCTTATCTTTCCTCTGGAAATTAAAATTGGTCCAGAATGTGGCCACCGAGGTCCTCAGTTGAACACTGTGGAGGACCTATATAACACCATTTCTTTGGCAGCTGCACTGGCTTCTGGTTGAATTCTGAATCAAGTTTAAGGTGTTGGTATTAACATATATGCCTATATGTGGCTCCAGGTCTAATGTATCTTAGGGACCACTTACCTGAATACATCCCCCAAAGGCTGCTACGCTTCCAACACCAACACGCTAGTGATCCCTGGCTTCAAAGAAGTACATCTGGTCATGGTGGAATGAGCTGCTTAGTGAGGTCAGGGCCCTGTCAGAATTTTAGTTCTGTGGAGCCTGTAAAACGGAGCTCTTCCATCAAAACTTTGTTCTCTTTGTTGTCACTGTTCTGTTAAGAACTACTATGATAAGTAGTGGGCAGCTATTTGGTAGTTGAGGTATTAATCCTAGTTTTATAGTTTTATGTTTTACTGTTTTAATTATGTTTTTATTATTTTAATGTACTTCAAGTTGCATTTTAATTGTGTTGCTACCAATCTCAAGACCATGTGAGGGACGGGATACAAATTAATAATAACAACAACTCTCTTGACCACAACTTTTCATCTTGTTTTCTATACTCTTTAACATCTACATGAAACTGCTGGTGGGGTCATCTAGATACTTGGGCTAGGTTATCCTTAATACGCAGATGACACTCATCTGTATGTTATACTTCCAGGTGATGCCAGGGAATCTGTAGAAACCCTGAACTGGTGTCTGGAGGCAGAGTGGATGTGGTCTAATAAGATGAATGTGCTGCCCTAGCCGGGCACGTTCAGGGACAGTCCCGATAACTTACACTCTTGGCCAGTAAGCCAAGCCCAAATTGCATGCTGAGTAGTAGAGTCAGAGTCCAGTCTGAGTCTTAGCACTGGCTGTGGCAGACAAAATCCAAGGGAGAACCAAAGGAGGAGTCAAGAAGAAAGCCCAAATACCAGAGATGTCATCTAAGAAGCCATAGCAGAAGTCAGGAAACCAGAGATCAGTCAGGCAGAGCTTCGCTGAAGCAAAGGCATGTCAAAAACCAGATTCAAGGTGACAGGCAGGCTTGTGCACAGGTTACACCCACACAGAGGGCTGTCTCTGCCTTGCTTAAGCGCAGCCTGGGTTAAGGAGTTAAGTGGTTGCACCTGGGAGTTCAGTCCTCGTCCATTGAGGCAGCCCCAGCTGGGCCCCATTTGGTTTGACAGCATGCCCTGAGCTGGGCGCTCTGGCAGCGAACTGTCAAGTCTCCCTTCTGCATTGTCTCCTGTATTCTGGCGAGCGGTCTGGGCTGGGGAGGGGTGTTGCCTCTGGCTGAGGTGATGCTGGTACAGAGGGCATGGTGTCCACCTGGCTGTGAGTCCCTATCAGGGCTTTACTCGTCCATCAGCATCTCACTGCTCTGCCCCAGCTCCTCCTCATCCTCGTGCTCTGAGAGGAGCTGCAGCAGAGCTTCTGGTGCAAGTGCAGATGCATTGTCTGGCAGCCGGGACCTGACAACGAAGCGTAATCTTGACAAGATGGAAATGCTAGTGGTGGAAGGTCTAATCCAGGATTTAAGGTGTCACCTGTGATGGATGGATTGCACTAGGGTAGACAAAAATCAGTGATTAAAAAGAAAACCCATAATTCTTAAAATTTAAATAATTAAAAAAATAAACTGGATTTTTAATAGGATTTTTTTTTGAGGAAAAATCTATGTAGTTTTCTATTTAAGATACATTAAAGATTATTCATCATGAAATATGGATTGGTTTTTAATTATGTAGAATGAGGCTGTACATTCATGCAATATTTAATTTTAGGGGTAAATGAGTTCCATTCATCCATTCATAATACCATGCTTTCCCAAAGGTTTCTGTAAGATTATTTTGGGCAGTTTTTCTATTTAGTATAACAGATGCTTGGTATTGCAGTTCTCAAAACTATAAATTTGTGTCTTACAGAGATAAGATTTTTGCTGTGAGGAAGGCACGTGCTATAAAAGATCTCAGTTATAAGAGACCTCAGGCTTATTGGTCTCTGCGAATCTATGAGCTAAAGCTGGGAATAAACTAAGACTGGTCAGAAAAGCTCACTATAACAAGAGAAGCAAACGTAAGGTAAATGAGGCAATAGGCCTGCTGTTGGGTAAAGATGGAGAGACTCTGACAGAGGGCAGAGAAAGCAGAAAGGCTCACTACTATTCTTCTGTTGCCAGAAGAATCTGGACACATCTAGGGATGGTAGTAGGCAAGGTGTAGTGTCTGGGTGGCAGGTTGATACGGATAGAGAGGTTGTCAAGAGGCACCTGGCTGCACTGGTTGAGTTTAAATTCCCTCCTCATCAGCTCTGCAAGGCTCTTTGCAAAAACATTTTTTCCTACCCTTCTGAGGTGCAAAGCCTCTTTCTCAAGGAAAGCCTCATCACAGTAGCTGAAACCATTGTCCAAAATTCCAAATGTTTCCTGATGACCCCAATGATGTATTTACATTATTTTTCTTTCCCTTCCTAAGCCGCAACCATTAACAGGAAGAACTGATTAAAATAGAACCTTCGCTCCCAGGTCCTTTACCTTTCGCCCCAGACCAAATTGTTGTTGATGTTGTTAGGTGCGAAGTCGTGTCCGACCCATCGCGACCGCATGGACAATGATCCTCCAGGCCTTCCTGTCCTCTACCATTCCCCAGAGTCCATTTACGTTTGCACCTACTGCTTCAGTGACTCCATCCAGCTACCTCATTCTCCGCCGTCCCCTTCTTCTTCTGCCCTCAGTCACTCCCAACATTAGGCTCTTCTCCAGGGAGTCCTTCCTTCTCATGAGGTGGCCAAAGTATTTGAGTTTCATGTTCAGGATCTGGCCTTCTAAGGAGCAGTCCGGGCTGATCTCCTCTAGGACTGACCGGTTTGTTCGCCTTGCAGTCCAAGGGGTTCGCAAGAGTCTTCTCCAGCACCAGAGTTCAAAAGCCTAAATTCTTTGATGCTCAGCCTTCCTTATGGTCCAACTTTCACAGCCATACATTGCAACTAGCCTTGACTTGACGCACTTTTGTTGGCAGGGTGATGTTTCTGCTTTTTAGGATGCTGTCTAGATTTGCCATCGCTTTCCTCCCCAGGAGCAAGCGTCTTTTAATTTCTTTGCTGCAGTCCCCATCAACAGTGATCTTGGAGCCCAGGAAAATAAAATCTGTCACTACTTCCATTTCCAACTTTTGCACTCTCCTCCTTCATCCACATCAACAGGCTCTTTAGTTCCTCTTCGCTTTCTGCCATTAGAGTGGTATCATCTGCATTTCTGAGGTTGTTGATATTTCTCCCTGCAATCTTCATCCCAATTTGTGACTCATCTAACCCCGCCTTTCTCATGATGTGCTCTGCATACAAGTTAAATAGGCAAGGTGACAGTATACAGCCTTGCCAAACTCCTTTCTCAATTTTGAACCAATCAGTGATTCCATGCCCAGTTCTCACTGTTGCTTCTTGACCTGAATATAGGTTTCTCAAGAGACAGATAAGTTTCTTGAGAAACCTATATAGTCTCTTTTAATATGCTCCATGTTGCACCAAGCAATATCATTTGTTCCCACATGAATGAGCAGGAAGAGATAATGATACAAGCCTTTCCATTACATCCTTGATGCATACACCAGGTAGACAACATACCTCTTGAGACAAGAATTCCAGTTAACACACTTCGGTCTCTACCCCTCTCAGAAGAGTATCCCCAGTTCCCAGCACCTGCCTCTTACTAGTCCTCTCATCCATAGGGATCTGTGAATTTGTATTTGGGTTTTGGGGCGCTGGGGAAATAGCCCTTGCTACAGCAGATCCTGGAATCAGTTACTGAGCATCAGAGGGGCAGAACATCTCCGTATTATTCTAAACCTATGGGTAATATTCTTCCATGTGTTGTTCTCCTGTGTTTGGTGCTTCCTTGGGTATTACCATTAGCCCAAATCTGGCTGCAAGTTTAATTAGAAAAGAACCAGCCGAGCTGGTTGTCTGAATCTTTGCTGATGAGTTTCCTAGCATAGTGTTGTGGAAATTTAGATGTAATGGCTATCATTTGGAATTAATCAAGCCCTCATCAGAGCAACGAAGACGGGCATTTAAGTCAACAGCCCAAATGATAGGGATACTGGAAAACTGCAGTTCCAGGTTTACACACAATTTCTTAGTAGCAGATTGAGTGGGCAAATACAGATTAAACAGAATTAAATTCATTTCAATGGATCCAGTTAATATAGAAGGGGGAGCTGAAATAAGTCCTATGCTTTGTATATACCAGGCTTTCTCAGCCAGGGCTTTGTGAAACCCTGGGGTTTCTTGACAGGCCTAGAAGGGTTTCCCAAATGGGTGGGAGTTAATTAATATTTTAATATATTTTTAAAGTTTGTTAAACATTTATTAGGTAATATGACAATATATGTGGTCATGTTGACCTGCCCCACAGGCCAATGAAGGGCCTGGAGGAGGTGAGTGTGGAAGTTTCCATGGAAGTCATTATCTCCCCCCCCCCAGCACCCATTTCGTGGTGGCAACTACTGGTTCCCACAAATTCAACAAAGTTGTGTTTTCCTGGTATACGGTGTCAGAAATTCATGTAAATATAAGGGTTTCTGTTAATAGTAATGAGGGGGAGGATTAGGCTGTGGAGAGGGTAGCTCTGTAAAGCTGGAAAAATTTGAAGGTAGCTCAATCATACTGGCAAAATTTCTGCATTTTGTATATACCCGAACATTTGTAAAATATTTGTAAAATAAAAAATTTGAATGATGACAATACTTTATTTTACAAGCAAAATCATTTTTCAGTAATTTTATCTGAAGTAGCAAGTTAAAAAGAAAACACATTGATATTTACAGCTACTATTATGGAATGTAACAGTTTTCTTTTTCTATCATCACCTGGATGAAAAACAGATGGGTTCTAAGCTGTTTTTCATTGTCTTCAAAAATATTAACTTGTAACATGATGCCCAAATGATAAAGGTAAAAAAAAAACTCTAGTGGGTTGCATTCTGCTGAAATTCACCATGTACATAGGACTTCCACTTGTGAGTCAAAACTTTTATGTGTTGCCATCTGGAGATCTCCCGGAATTACAACATTTCTCCAGTCTACAGAGATTAGTTCTCCTAGAGAAAATGCCTGATATGGAGAGTGGACTCTACGGCATCATACCCTGCTTTTCGCAGGTTCTGGCCCCCTGAATCTCAAGGCATTTTCCAACCTGGACTGGGCAGCCTTACTGAAATGCTATGTACATTGCTGCTCCTGGGGATTGGAAGACTGCAGGAACAGAATGAGGGGGCAGTTGGAGTGCTCTCATTGTCATGGAAGAGGGCTGTCAGAAAATCCCCCTCCCTAGTATTCATGGATTTATTGATGATCCAACCGTCTATCTGACATGTAAAATTAAAACACATACACACACTCTTACACTTTTTGGAAATTAGTTCCAGCAGAGCTATTCTTGTGAATAAACAGAAATATTTATATGTCAGTAAGTCTGAAGATATTTTGTTATGTTTGAGTCTAAGGGCCAGTCACATATGTGTCTTTCTTGCTAATGGCTAGCTGTGTTTTCCCTTCCCCCAACACTGATATTGGATGCATGTTCTCAGTGAACAAGTTGTCTGACTGACTTGCCATAAGCAGAAATTGAAACATTGTTGTTATGTGCGAAGTTGTGTCCGACCCATCGCAACCCCATGGACAATGATCCTCCAGGCCTTCCTGTCCTCTACCATTCCCCGGAGTCCATTTAAGTTTGCACCTACTGCTTCAGTGACTCCATCCATCCACCTCGTTCTCTGTCGCCCCCTTCTTCTTTTGCCCTCAATCGCTCCCAGCATTAGGCTCTTCTCCAGGGAGTCCTTCCTTCTCATGAAACGTTGTACTCTACCACAAATTTCCGCAATGTGTGCTGTGATTCAGAAGGTAGATGAAAGGATGCCACAAACAGTATGACTGGCTCTGGAATTAGGAAAAGGCTTTAAAAGTTCTAGCCTAATCTTATCTGACACTCAAAAAACTATGCTACATTGACAGTTTAATGGCTCAGACACATGCAAAGTGATAGTAGATAATACTGTTTTGTTAACATACTGCTGCTTCCAGATGTGATACAGGATTGATGGGTTAAAGCTGCTAGGTGGCAAGATCCTAGTAATATTCAGAATTCACTTCAGTCAAATGAAGTTAGCATATATTGTCAACTGAACAGTACAATAGCATCAGCACAACATTGTGCATTAGTACAATTTCCAAATCCATTCAGCTGAATCACCTTTACACAATAATATAAACCATGGCAATATATTTAGATGGATAGCCATGCTGGTCTGAAGTGTCAGAACAAAATTTGTGTCCAATGACATCTTTAGGGCCAACAAAGTTTTATTCACGGCGTGAGCTTTATTTTATTCTGTCTCAGGCAGTTTATAGTGAGCAGTTTAAAGGGGTTTACAGACAACTGAGGAAGTGTGCATGCACACAAAAGCTCAAACTTTGAATAAACCATGGTATAATTCCAGTCCCCAGTACCTAAAAATGTGTTGATGCTGTCTATTCATTAAAAATAACTTTTCTACTTCTGGTCTCAGCTTGACAAGCCACATTTATTTACTATTATACTAGCCAAAAGACCCACTGCATAGCTGAATGCAGCGGGTGCTAGCGGGGCATTGTTTGGGGGAGAGGAGGCTGTGGGAGGCAGGGGTGCATAGGTGAATGCATCGCAAATTTCCACATGCCCCTTCAGTGAAGTGGGCACGGAAGTAAGGTGTAGGAGCCAGCTAATCAATTAATCGATCATTTACCATTTCCATTGTGGAGAAAGAGATTAGGCCTGTAGAGCAACAGGAAAAGTGGGCTCTAGTGATGTCAGTGGCCATCCAAACTTCTGAGAAAGGCTACGTCGCTTCAGGGTTCCCCAGAACTCTTGTTGGGAATCCTTGATCTAAAATTGCAAGAGTGAATTTACAAGTTCATTTGCATATGAGGGACACTTAAATGTCTGAAGTAGCTTTTAGACCTGGCACATAGATTCCTGTATGTCTTTCATAAAAAACAGGAAATGGGCTATTTTCAATAGTTCATGCACAGAGCCATAAACCAGAAAAATGTATGTATAGTTATCTTTTTCTGATGCTGAATCTCTTCTAAAGTATTGTATAATTAAATAGGTATGTGACTTTTTAAATTTGTAGTTAGACTTTCATGTGGGATGTCAAGTATTTTATCCTCTTGATACATAGTTTATAGTAGCGATCCCCAACCTGTGGGCCGCGGACCACATGTGGTCCTTCGACTAATTGGAGGTGGGCCCCGAAGGACGCCTTCTCCCCCCCCCGGCCCTTTACTTCATCCCCCCCAGCCCTTTACAACACACTTCATTGTTGTGGCGTGTCTGTATCTTATTTTGAAGGGATGTTTAAACATTACCATAGCAATCAGAGAGCGCTAGGGCAGTGGTTGAGAGCTGAGGAGTAAACTACCCCCCCACTGGGCCCCAGTAAAAGACGTTGAGTGGTCCCCAGCGTTGAGTGGTCCCCAGTGATAAAAAGGTTGGGGACCACTGGTTTACAGTACCTTTGTATACATATTCATGTCTAAGTCTATTGCTGGAATAATTTTGTATACATTGTTGGCTGCTCATCTTGCTCTTGACCCACTTTTTGTTTTCATTGTACAAGTATTCTATAAAAGTCCAGACTGGCTAAATGAAGACAGGCTCATTGAAGTGCATAATGTCAGTCCTAGGGAATGTTGTGCCTCCCAGCAATTGCACACATACTGTTAGAGATGGATGTGCTGTCTGGGCTCAGAATCCCCCCTCCCCCCCAAAAAAAAACATGTAGAAAAGAACTGGCATGCCCCCAGCAACTATGAACCTGGGCCTTGTTGGCAGCACGAGTCTGGGATCAAGGGACAGAGAGATGTACGATGGAGCTGGTGGTCAGGGGCCACCACCAGCAGCAGCAGCAGCAGCTGTGGAATGAGCATTGAGGCTGTCGCCTGGCAGAGCCAGCTGGCAGTTACTTTGGGGGCTGGAGCAAAGTGATGAGCAAAACTATCACCTCCTGCAGTTGTCTATCTCTTCCTTCAGGCAAGATCCCAAAAGCCTCTGACCACCTGGAACACTGGCCTATACTATACAGATACAATGGTGGTGAAAAAAAGGTTCTTTCTTTGCCATCACTGCCACAGAGTACACTTTAAAATGAGCTTTTGACCATATCTTATCAGATCTGCCCTGAATCTTTGTCTGCTGTTGATTGACTTTTCATTGCCTGCAGCCCTAAGTATCCCAAGGGGCAACCTAGGCTCTAATGCTTGAAAGATGGTACATGGGAACAATCATGTCAACTGCCTAGGTCATTTCCTCAATCCAGAGATCAACTAGGGCATCAACAAGAGCCCTTTTCATTTCCTTGCTGTAATAGCCCTTACATCTATTTGCAATAATAAAGTGAAGATTCTGTAATCCACAAGTTCAGAAAACTTTTTAACATATTAAGTTAAAGTTGGTTCAACGAAAATACTAGTTATCTGACCATAATCCTGATGAACATTTCCTGAGAGCTGGACTTAATATCTTGAGACAGTGCTTAAGAGGCTGTCCCTGCCTTTTCACTTTCTGCCATCCCGTTGATGGAAAGAAAGTTTTGCCTGTGGATCTTGTTAGTTTATACTTTCCTGTCTCGGATTTGTGTTGAAAACTGGAAGGGAAATGCTCTCTCCATTAATCTAGAGAGGTATATTTGTGTAGTAACCAAAGGTTATAGGGGTTCTTTTTAGTACTGTTCACAAAGATGTGTATTTAAGTTTTTAAAGTATTCTGGGAACTTTTATATGAATGGCAGTTGAGCTAACTATTATAGAAACAAACCATAATCATATGCCTTGTTTATGTGCATGTTGAACTCCTGATCAGATTATCCTAATGTTGGTTTAAAGTCTGACTCAGATGCCTCACTGAGTAGTTTTGTACTTCTGCAGTAGCAGTTCTGGTCAGATGCATCATTTATGTCAGAGGTAGTCAACCTGTGGTCCTCCAGATGTCCATGGACTACAATTCCCATGAGCCCCTGCCAGCGTTTCCTGTAAAACGGAGCTCTTCCACCAGGTCTATGGTTGAGGCTGGGATTTGTGAGGTAGAGCATTGCCCCCCCTGGGGTTTGAAGTATACATCACTACTCTCCATTGTCCATTGCCTTGGTTGGGTAAGGGGAGAGTGGTATTTTTCTGCCATGTTGGGAATTTTAAAGTCTTTTAATGGGAGTTTTAATGGAGGATTTTAAGACTGCTGTTACCCGCCATGAGCCTATGTAGGGAGTGGTGGGAAATGAATTTAATCATCATCATCATCATCTGGAGGACCACAGCTTGACTACCCCTGATTTAAGTGACTTACAATAGATATATGCTGCCTGTGACGAGTACACATGAGAATAAAGCCCTGTCTGGGTAATTCAGCTGCTTTTCCTTTTAGAATCATGACAGCAGTACTGTGAGAGGGAAAGGTACTGAAACACATCTTTGTTATTAGTTTAAAAGACTGGAAAACGGGATTTTTGCAAATGGGAGGTTAAAAAGGAGAAAGTGTAGTCCCACTGAGAATGTTTCATGTATTTATTTATCCAGATCCAAAATCCAAACAGCTCTACAGCCATTAAGATAGTTATTCTACCATAAGAGATGACACATCTGAGAATATGTGTGTGTTTTTAAATTCTTCAAGATAGCAGTGGCAGGTACAGTATCCAATGGGGGAGGACATTTGAGGCAAAGCAGATATCTAATCAAACATATGCAGTCATCTCTTTTTTTATAATTGAAAATGCTCAGTCTGTTCAGGAACAAACAAAGCACTGAATAATTAATTTCAGTAAGTGTAACTTGAAAGCAGGATATGAGGTGAACCAATTGGTGACTGGACATTCTTGAAGTTAATTTGTATTTTTTAAATTTGTCAGTTAGGGTTGGGCTCTTCGGCATCTGAAGTGGCTGTTCGCGCCTGAAGCAGCCCCCCCCCCCATGGTGCAGCGCTGGCTGCTTCGGGCACGAAAGGCCGATTTGGATGCCAAAGCGCCCAACCCTACATTGTTTGATGCTTTTTCTTTGTGTACTCAATAAAATACTTTTGTATATTCTGTTATTTTGATCCAGTTTTAATTTTTTATTGCTCCCCCTTGAGCATTCAACTAGATGGGAAATAATATGCTCTTGTCCTCAAACATCACTAGAAGAGTACTACTTATTCAGGTAAGAAGAAACATGAGTAAGCTGGATCCTCACTAAGAGAGAGGATATTCTGAACCTTTCAAGGGTTCTATTAAATTTTCTTACAGAGCAAATAAATTGCACCTTTTTGTAACGGTGGTTTTGAAAAACAGGAGTTTCCCTGTAGTGTTCAGATAGTTCATAGTAGTTCAGTTTATCTTTTGATTTCCCCCCCAACATTGTCTAGAATAAAGTGGGGGTGATACTTCTCATGCTGTCATCTTGATCAAGCAATAGGAATTTTTGTGTTGCACAAACCCTTAAATATCTCATTATGCCTTGTAGGCTGAGCGTCTCATTTTTATCCAATAGTACTAATAGGTGCCATATGCTTTCCATCAGTAGAGTTGTTTAGAAATATACCAAGAACATCCAGATCTAACATCCCAGTTCTGTGCATACCTACTTTGAAATAAATTCCACTTAGTTATGTGAAACATTTAGTTATGTGAAATCTGCTGAGAAGTTCAATTTACAGTTTCTGTATAGGCATAACATGCTTTTTAGGCTTCAGAAAACAATTCTATTTTGGCAAGTACAACGGGCTTTGTTTTTACAAGTACTTGTATTTTACAAGTACAACGGGCTTGGTCCCTAGTTACTTATAGAATACTTTCCAGCTAGCATCTGATGGAAACACCAACAATTTCTAACAGCAGCATCTTATTTATTTTTGTTCTACTTTGTAAGAGATAATGACATTAGTGCAAAGGGGGGGGGGCTGTTTCTGTTCTCTAATTTAAGATTTAACTCACAAGTCTAGACCAGTGAAGATTACTCGAGAGCCTGGGTGCTGATTTGTAACTTCTGTCCCGTCTCATTTTCCCCACACTACAGACTTATAAGGAGTAGTGTCAGGGATGGTTTAAAATATCTGTGTATTCAGCTGTTTCTAGGACTTGCTGGCTTCTTACCAGCTTGATAGGGAAGGAAGTATAAGAAAGAGAGGGTGGCAGTTTCTTAGGAAACGTCATTGGGAGATAGGTCAAAAGAGAGGCTGAAAGTGAAGGAACTTGAACTGGAAGTAATAGCAACTGTCTTTAAAGCTGTTACATTTTTGGTTCTGTGTAATGCAAATACAGTGAATAAAGTCTATGCAATCTGATAAATGTTAGCCCCTTTTTATAATTTGCAATGCCATAAGCTGCTATCAAGAAACAGTTCTGTAGTCATTTTTTAGAAACTCATTAATACTTCTGTAAGATTTCATAGTGAACAATTATGTATTTGTATATTAGCATACTATCTGGGAGGAATGGTTCACATTTTCCTCCCCTGCCAGGTTTCACCCACTTCAATACCATTTTCCTGCTGTCAGACCCTTGCAGACACAGGTTTCCAGGATTTTTTTTACTGCACTACCACTAAAGGGCTTTTGCTTTAGTGCTAGAACCATCTATTGACACATCTATTTCAGATTTTTATAGAACCTTTAAAGTGCTACAGCACAAGTATGAAAAAGGAGGATGAAATGGCAAATCTTCACAGGAGCTGTCATGGCCATATCCTCCTGAGAGTCTCATTGAAGTTCAAGTGGAAGGAAATTTTAAAAGACAGAGGAAAATGTTTAAAAAACCTCCTATATGTGGAAGCTCCATCACAAATGTATATATCTCAGATATTTTATAGGTGGTATGTATCATCCAAAGATATATGTAATATGTGTAGCCAATTTGATGGGAGTTATTGGACATATTATGATGCTACTAGCTGCAAAGTCTAGGCTTTGAAAGGGACCTCCCCCTCAGCCCGGCCCCTGTCCCATGGCGCAGGAAGTGGTGGCCAGGCTGCATGGAAGCGTTCAAGGGGGGAAGAGATTGATTCCCCGGGGCCTGGCAAGCACACCAGGCACCTCAGCAGAGGCTTGCGGGGTTGTGAGGTGCCGGGTGTGCGTGGCCGGAGGCGGGGAAGCACTCCCTTCCCCACCCCGCAGCCGGAACGCTTCTCCGTGGCCAGGAAACACGCCCAGTGGCTCTGCAAGGCGCTAGGTGTGCTTGCCCAGCCATGGGGAACCGCTCCCTTCCCCCTCCCCCATCTCGGTAGCTGGGTCTTTTACCGAGGGCCCTGCAAGGCCATGGAGCGGTGGCAAGTCACAGACGTGCCTGGATCTAGCAACCAGGCACGTCTGTGAGGCGAGGGGTGAGGGAGGGCGGGAGCTGTAGGGGCAGGGCCCATCAGGGTGCAGCTGGCTGCACCCTGATTGGCCCTATTCCAACTCAGACAGCCGGACCATTCATCCCCCAAGGCTGTTTCACAAATATATATAGAAACTAATAGATAAAGATTGGCTCATTTTTTCACATGTGGTTTTGTGGGAGAAAAGGTTCTGGATAAAAATTCATGAGAAATTGCAGAGGATACTCAAAATTCCATTAGATCTGAATTTGCCTGTGCTTGGTAGAGAATTCTTTTTATATGTGACAACTGCAGCTAGACACCTAATCGTCTCAAGATGGAACACTGATGTATGGTGAGCTTCTTCATGGATAAAATCTTAGCACTCTGCTGTTACCTCCCACCAACCTCGGACACAGAAAATGAACTAGAGAGTTCATTTTGGCCATCTCTGGAGAGAACATTGAACAACTTCACGCGGACTTCATTGAGGCTACCACATGCCCACTAGACTCCTACCTCTCATGACTACTTAAAACTGCCACTAAGAGGATGGGGGCCCATTTTTGGGAGATAATCAACCTTTCCCTGTCAACATGAGAATTCCCAGAGGAACTAAAAGAGGCAGTGGTATGTCCATTCCTGAAGAGACCATCCTTGGATCTGCGGGAACCTACCACCTTGTCTCGCATTTGGCGCTCTTGGAGAAGGTGGTGGAAAGGGCTGCCACAGAATTCCTAGACAAAACTTCTGTATCAGGAGCTGAGTACTAAAGATCCTCCAAGTTCAACTCTCAACAGAATTTCAATTTAGCTGGCCAACCATCAGCATCTGGACAGCTCCCTGGACCAGACAAACTTGCAAGCAGCATCCACAGTGCACCTGATGCCCATGAGCTAGCAACCCATTTTTAGGACTAATCTACCTCTAATAAGTATGTCAGTATGTGTTCAACTGGTGGAAGGAAAACTCTAATAATATGGAACTTTGAAAGTAGACACATTCTGGAAAATCAAAATGTTTTTTTTTTAAATCCAGGAGTAATTTGGTAATTGGAATTAGTCTTTCATTGGTATCAACCTGTGAAGAGGGCGATTTCTTGACACAATAGGTACAGATGTATGGTAAAATGTATGAATTCTTAATATTTCAAAACAATACAATGAAAAGAAAGATGTTCACACTAAAATTGAACTATAGTTCATTTTCTCACAAAATGCCATAATAAAGTTGCCACCAATATGCAGATGACACCCAGCTCTTCCTCCTGATGGATGACTGCCCTGACTCCCTCCCAGAATCTTTAGCCAGATGTCTGGAAGCAGTGACAAAATGGATCAAGCAGAGTCGTCTGAAGCTCAACCCTGCAAAGAAGGAGGTCCTGTGGTTGGGTAGGAAAGGACCATGGGAGGAAGTGCGCCTGCCCACCCTGGACGGTGAGCAGCTCCTAGCGACTGCTAGAAACCTGGGTGTGATCCTGGATGCTTCCCTTACAATGGAAGCCCAGGTCACAAAGACTGGCATTTTACCACCTCCGCCAAGCCAAACTACTAGCACCCTATCTGGAACCAGAACACCTAGCCACAGTGATCCATGCAACTCGCTCTACGCAGGCCTTTGCAGTAGAGTTTAAGCAGATCATCCACATGAATGGTCATTCTGGATCTTCTGGAATATGTTAAAATATTAGGAAATGTTAGGAAACTTGAATGCTGGGTTTCCCAGTAAAATTTAGAAACAGATTTTGAGATTATGGTAAAATTTACCACACTGTCAGTATTGTTTAGATCTCTTCAGCATCCTAGATTGCATAGTTAGGGGTGTTCTCAAGTTTATTTGCCATTATTTTGTAATTATTGGTTACTTAAATCTTCCAGAATGGGAGGACTGGCTGACTAGGTTTGAGAAGTAGTTAATGTCTCCTTAATAAAAGGGGTGGTTGACTGACCCTTGAAACAGATCCAATCCTTGAAACATCCACTTTTAAAGAAGCCTCTTTGGTTGTAATTAATTAATTAATTAATTAGGATTTTTATACCGCTCATTCTTTATGGCTCTGGGCAGTTTACATGGAACATTGCATAAATTTACCTTGTCTTGGAAAGTGCTGGGTGAGGTTAAACAGAGATTTGGGTTGGTTTGCCATCAGTGTGCATCAGCTCTATCTCATACTTCAAGCTGTTGCCAAGGAGGCTGTAGAACCCCTGAACTGGTACTTGGTGGCAGTTTTGGAGTAGATGTAAGCTAATAAACTAAAGCTTAATCCTGACAAGATGGAAAAACTACTGGTGGGTGAAAGACTCAGGGTTTATAGTATCACCCATTCTGAATGGGGTTGCACTCTGCTTGAAGGAATGGGTCCATATTTTGGGGTGCTCTTGAGCCCAGGCCTGTTGCTGGCTAAGCACATGATAGTTGTGACCAGGGATGCCTTTTACCAGTTTCACCTGGTTAGCCATCTGGGGTCATTGCTGGGCAGAAAAGTTATGGCCACTGTAGTGCATACCTAGGTTACATCTAGATTAGATTACTTGCATGCAGTCTACATTGAGAAATGTTCAGAAAATTCAGTTGGTACAGAATGTAGTCGCCAGCGTCTTGACTGGAGCGGGTTGTGGAGACCATAACTCCAGTCTTGGCCCATCTATACTGACTCCTAGTTTTTTCCTTGGCATAATTCAAGGTGCTGATCTTGACATTCAACGTCGTGTATGATTTGGGACCAACATATCTGCCTAATCCCTTATGAATCTGCCCAACCACTATGGTGTCAAGGATCAGGCCTTCTAGATCTCTGGTTCACAGGATGGTGTATGAAAATAAATCAAACACTTTAATTAAAGGTAAAGATAAAGGTATCCCCAGTGCAAGCACTGGGTCATGCCTGACCCTTGGGGTGACGCCCTCTAGTGTTTTCATGGCAGACTCAATACGGGGTGCCTTCCCCAGTCATTACTGTTTACCCCCCAGCAAGCTGGGTATTCATTTCACTGACCTCGGAAGGATGGAAGGCTGAGTCAACCTTGAGCCGGCTGCTGGGATTGAACTCCCAGCCTCATGGGCAGCCAGCTTCAGACAGCATTTCTGCTGCCTTACCACCCTGCGCCATAAAAATATTTAAAGTTCTTGAGGGTCCCTAGCAATGGCTGCACTAATTACTTGTAATTGAACTAGATAAGTTATTTTGTGTGGTTCAGCCTGTTGGGTGATAAAGCCATTGAAACACTACTCTGCTGGTGTTCTTAAGGGTTCTCTTTTAAGGGAACAGAACAACAGCACCATAGGTCAGGAAGAAAGTGGAATGTTTAGCTTTTTAAGAATACGTTATCATTTAGGCAGATTTAGATTGATAAAGGAGAAGTGTGCAGGACAGCATCCAGAATGGAAAGGGTGCTGACTTTTTGTTCTTTGGAATAAGGGGGGAAAAAACACAGGAAAATAAAGTTGCTGTAAATATATTTGCACCCCCATATATCACCCCCATAATGTGCAAAGTTCTGAAATAAACTTATTTGATTGCCTCTTCTGAAAAGCAGTTTGAAGATATTGTATGTAAATTTACTTAGAATGCAGCAGAAGGGCATTCATTGTGAACTCTTTCCTTAGTGACTGGTATTGTGCACTGTGGTTCTTTTGGTTCAGTTGAGAGCTTGCCCATATAAAGGTAGAGGTGGAGCACAAAATCCACTGCGAATATAAACACAAAAATGTTAAATGAACCTGTGCAACAGCTGTGTTTTCGTTGAATATTGTGGTCTAATGAGAGTTGGTTGAAACTAAAGGTGAGAGTTGGTTGAAGCTAAATAGAGATTATATGTCTGGGGATGCCTGGACCACTAAAGTGGCCACTTCTACCAATTCTGGATGGGGTTGTTTTTCTATATTCAGCTTGGCTCAATTCTTTGCTCTCTATGAACCAACGTTGGGCCTGCCAACTAACTCCCTATCTGTTTTGGGAAGACCTTGCCATGGTAATTAACATAACAGTCAACTCAAGACTGGACTACTGTGATGTGATGTATGCAGGGCTATCTTTGAAGATGCTGTGGAAGCTGCAAATGGTACAGACTGCAGCTGCCCGATTGCTGACAGCAGTGTCCTGGTTAGCATGTATAACACCTGTCCTATGGCAATTGCACTGGCTCCCAATTAGTTTCCGACGCCAATTCAAAATGGTGGTACTTACCTTTAATGTCCTAAATGTCCTGGGAACCTTGTACCTACGCCCCCCACCCCCCAGTGTGATCTTCCTTGTCTTCTCTGATCTTCATCTTGGAATTTATTGACGGGCTCTGCCTGACTTGTGTCAACAAAAGCAAGAGCTTTCTAAGTACTGGCCCCCACCCGGTAGAACCTGCTGCTCCCAAAGGTTCATGCCTTGCAGGACCTCTATACTCTGCAGTGCACGCAAGGCTGATCTTTTTCAGGCAGTCTTTGAGTGATTGTGATCTACCAGGAAGCTGGTATACTTCAGCTGTGTCTTCACCATCCACGCATCCTACCCTGTTTGATGGTGGATAGATTTTAACTCTTTCATATTTAAAGATTATTTATTGTAATCTTGTATTGCTTTATTGGTGTATGTTATATGCTGTTAGCTGCCCCAAGTCCCATCCAGGGTAGAGGGAGCAGGATATAAACTTGACAAATAAATAAATAAATCCATCTTTTAATGTTTTGCAGGTACGGGAGAAAGTGGTAAAAGCACATTTATTAAACAGATGAGAATCATCCATGGATCAGGATATTCCGATGAAGACAAAAGAGGATTCACAAAGCTGGTGTATCAGAATATATTCACAGCAATGCAGTCTATGATCAGAGCTATGGATACACTCAGAATTCCATACATATGTGAACATAATAAGGTGAGCTTTTTGTTTTAGATATTCAGCATTTATGGTTCTGGAAGATTCATTGGATGGTTTCAGATTCATGAATCTGCTTATTAGAGTTCTGAAGAAGAAAATGCTTATGTTGTCGAGAGGTTATAATTTAAGAAAGGCCCCTTCATATAGAAAAATGGTACCCGGTTGAAATGTTCTAGGCTTTCCTGTTCTCTGCCATGGTAGTTTTCAATGTGCAGGGAATCTCTTTATAATGGGGGGACACATTTAAGACCATCTCCTACCTACAACCTAATTTGGAATATCTCAGTCCAGGTTTATCACTTCACAGAGAATTAGCCTTCTGCAAGCAGATAACCCATGAGTATAGTGTTTGTGTGTGAGGGGGAGAATCTCATTTACCCGGCCAGCTGCTCTTTCTCTTTTTATTGTCTCTGTGTTCCATTCTGTTTTTGCTTCCTTCCCCCTTTCACTCCCCCATCTCTTCTTTTACCTGCTTCATTTCCACCTACCCTCTTGTTTCTTACCTCCAGTTGCACATTTACTCCTTCTCACATGTCTTGTCTTTCCTCCCCACTTCCCATTCTCATCTTCTGTTCCGTTTATCTCCTCGAAGAGTGAAGCAACATTGGATGCTATTTTTGGATTGCTGAGGCTGGGAGTTCAATCCCAGCAGCTGGCTCAAGGTTGACTCAGCCTTCTATCCTTCCGAGGTTGGTAAAATGAGTACCCAGCCAGCTGGGGGGTAAACGATAATGACTGTGGAAGGCACTGGCAAACCACCCCGTATTGAGTCTGCCATGAAAAAGCTAGAGGGCGTCACCCCAAGGGTCAGAAATGACCTGGTGCTTGCACAGGGGATACCTTTACCTTTACCTTTAGCATTGTGTATTCCTTTCAGTATCTGTGCACAAGGCACTATTTTTCTTTAACTCTTTTTGTTTGTTTTTTAACTCTCCCTATTTTTTCCAGTTTTAAATTTTTTAATGTAGATATGGAGTTTCTAAAGCCCTATATTGCCCCATTGTGAAGATTTTTGACACACATTCTGGGAGAAGATTATTAATTATATGGTACATTAAGTCAATTCTTGACAAATGACACAAAACCAATCACTGTGGACTTTTGGATTGGCAGCAGGACTATTCAGTGTGGACTACTGCGCTGTACTGTTCATGTTCAGTTTTTCTGGGGTGAGAGGAACTGTCCCAGATAAATGGATGGAGTTTTCAGCATCTCTGTCTCAAAAATATCTGCTCCCAAAGGAAATAAAAGAGTGACTACTGAACATACATCTTGAACAAGGTCATGTTGAGAAATATAACCTTTGCGTGTTTGAGTGAGCAGATTGTTGATGTTTTTGGTCTTGTGCCAGGTTTAGGCTGTTCATTGATAACTTGAACAGTCAGGTGCAGAAAAGGTTTGCAGGGAAAATTTTGACTTGATTGCACTTGTAGGTATGCCGCTGGTTCAAAGCACACATATTTTATACAATTTTTCTCACAGGGATTATGTGTGATTGAAAATATGTTGCATTCTAAATTAATAGTATTGGCGCAATATGTCAGATAGCTATAATATGCTAATTTTTTAATATGTAAGGAGTCTTTTGAATACTTCTGTTCCTCATGTAAGGAACATTATTCAATGTGTTTGGTTAGAGACCTCAGCAGCTTGTTTTGTTACAAACCTCTATTTTTAAAGTATGTGGTATGAATATATTAAATGATGTCAACTCAGATAAACTGTGGTACACTGTTCGGAAGTTGTAGATTTAGGGGAAGTCAGAGCTTGTATCACAACCCTTGAGAATTTGATGTTTGTGGGTCTGTCATTTGGGCTGAATTTGGATTTATGCAGGCAGAGTATCATTGACCAGCGGAATTACAAATTAATGAAATGTTTGCTGTGTGAAAAACAGTTTAAATTATTTCATATGTGCAGTGTTGTATGCAGTAATTAGCTATGCCACTTTATTACACTTCTTCCATTCTACAGCAGATACATTTTTGTTATTTGTAATTGCACAGATAGTATTGCAAAGAACATGCTGGAGGTGCCGTACATTAAAGTGTTGATAAATATTCATGTATCACAGTGCAGTGATTCTCAACCTTCCTAATGCTGTGACCCTTTAATACCATTCCTCATGTTGTGGTGACCCCCAACCAAAAAATAATGCAAGTGTTCTTTCACAGAAATTAAATGGAAACTGACCAATGGCATGAAGATCCATTGTTCATGATTGTATAGACATTGGTTTTTTTCCAGGGTTTCTCAGTTCTGTTCTGCCTCTTGTCCCACCAAGCCAATCTCCCTCTTTTTCACTGCTCCAGACAGATGAATGCTCTATCTCGATCTACCCCACAAGGCTGTTGTGTGGATGAGTGGCTGGCGGTCGAGCACGGGCGCCTGCAGGAGGAGCATTAACAGTTGTGGTGCCCCCCAGGCCAAGCTGCTTGCCCTGCTGCAACCCCTGTGAAAGGGTCGTTCGACCCCCCAAAGAGGTCCCAACCCCCAGGTTGAGAACCATTATCATAGTGAGTCTGAAGAAGAAGAAGAAGAGGAAGAAGAAGAAGAAGAGTTGGTTCTTATATGCCGCTTTTCTCTACTCGAAGTCGCCTTCCCATTCCTCTCTCCACAACAGACACCCTATGGGGTGGGTGAGGCTGAGAGAGCCCTGATATCACTGCTCGGTCAGAACAGTTTTATCAGTGCCGTGGCGAGCCCAAGGTCACCCAGCTGGCTGCATGTGGGAGAGTGCAGAATCAAACCCGGCATGCCAGATTAGAAGTCTGCACTCCTAACCACTACACCAAACTGTAGATGGCCTGGAAATATGTGAGATTACTCTGAGATCCTCATATGAGGCATGTTAGTGTTGATGGACTGTTAGTACGTACCAGCATATTCTAAACTGCTACTGCCCTCAGGGAAATCCTAGTAGTCATTTACAGCATCAGTGTGGAGGTGTCAGCAAGCTTCCTCATAGTGCCTTGGCCATAGGGGTGCAGATGTTTTAGTAGTCTGGCCTTAGTCAGGAGTGGTTGAAGGATTTGCAGGGCCCTGGCAGAGTACAGTTGCGGTGGGAGCAGCCAGAATGAGGGCAGAGCTGTCCCCCCAGTGGAATGGGTGTAACTCTGAGTACCTTAAAGAGGGAAAAGAGGAGAGAAGTGAAGACCTTGATCCATGGGGGGGAAAGCACAACGTGGAACCTCTGGAAGCATGCTACCTGTATGGATAACCTGGCCCTGGTCTTGGTTTCTAAAATCATGTTGTAAATTCTGATTTTCTATGCTGCAAAATGTGACTGCTGTTGATCAAGAAGATAATGATCAGTATGACCAAACAGATCAAAAGCTGGATCTAATATTTTAAGTGAGTGTAGTCTTTTTAAAGCTATTATTGTGATATGTAAAAATGTAAATGATTCTCTCAGGATGGAACAAATAGAAATAAGGGCATTTCAAAAATGGTTTCAGTTCAGCATTCATGTATCTATATCTTCGTAATATAAACACAAGTGCAACTTGGAAAAAAAAAGAACTCTCTAATTCTATCTAAAATTTCTGTCTTGTTTTAAGTGTCAGTAGTAAAGTATTTTTGTTTTCCCATTTAGTTTCAAAAGTGTATAGTTCAGTTTAAAAGCCTACTGAGATGTTGGGTGCTATTGATGGTTTTAATAGTGTGACATGAATGATATCAAATATGTTATCCAGGAATGAATATGTTATCTTGAACTCTCTAGGCAGTACATAAATATTATTATAAAAACAACTTGACTTCAAAACAACTATTTTTAATTAAAATCCATCTTTATTTCTAGCAATCTCAGATTACACTGAGAGCTCCAAATATGTTGCTTTGAAGTATTGTGAAATATTTACATAATTTCTTCACTGGAATTAGCTGTTGCAACAAGTTAGGATGAGATTAACTATTGAATATACTCTGGTATAAGCCAACCCGAATATAAACTGAGGCACCTAATTTTACCACAAAAAACTGGAAAAACTTATTGACTCGAGTATAAGCCAAGGGTAGGAAATGCAGCAGCTACTGGTAAATTTCTAAAATAAAAATAGATATCAATAAAATTACATTAATTGAGGCATCAGTAGGTTAAATGTTTTTGAATATTTATTTCAAAGAAAAACAGTAAACTAGCTCTGTAAATGCAAAAGAGGATAATCCTCAGCAGGATTATCATGTGAGGAGCTCAGAGTGGCCTAAGTGCTTAATCCATGCTCCATCATCACAGGCTTTCCCATCCGGCCCCCCCCCCCAAACAAATACAGAAAAGTCAGGAGGATGAATAGCTGCTGGTTTTTGTACCCCGCTTTTCACTAACCAAAGGAGTCTCAGAGCAGCTTACAATCACCTTTCCTTCCTCTCCTCATACCAGACACCCTGTGAGAGCTCTGACAGAACTGCTCTCTAAGAACAGCTCTGGCAGGAGAACCAAACAGTGCCCCCCAGGCCAGCAAACCAGAGCAGAACAACAGTACCCAAAGTCGGAAACCTTCTACAAGTACAACAGCTACCAAACTGGGAGAATGAACAATTCTAATTACAACAACAGTGTCCTCTCAGAATAAAACACTGAAAAGAAGAATTGTAAGACTGAACACTGAAAGGAAGAACTGTAAAAATCAACTTTTAAAAGCAACACAACCCCAAGAATAAAAGCCAAACAATGCTGCCCCTCAGATAAAAGAAGAAAGAAACACTAGGAGAAAGAAACAGTGAATCCCAAAGCACCCCCAAAACCCACCCCACCCTCAGAAACCGAAATAATAGTTTGGAAGATGTGATTAAGAAGAGGAAGAAAAAAGTGAAGGCTAGAGGGAAAAAACGATCAAGAGTCCCTCAGTCAAACTGTTGATGTCTTCTCCAGCGATGATCCTCCAATGTTCAGCACAGCAGCCAGCCAGCAGCACACTCTCTGGGAATCAGACTGTAAGAGTCTGCTCTACCAGACAGAGCAGCACAGGCCAGGAGGCCAGCAACAGAAGGCAGGTAAGAAGACCCCTAGCCTTATATAGTTTCCTGACCAAACACAGAAGATTTTCAAAAAGGAAAAATCTTCTATGCTTGGCCAGGAAATGTTTTTTCCCCAAAACATGCTTTCCTGTAGGCTAATTTCCTCAGCATTGCAATACATTTTGCAAATACAAAATGTATTGCAATGATTGGCTGG
Organism: Paroedura picta; assembly: GCF_049243985.1. Taxonomy (NCBI): domain Eukaryota; kingdom Metazoa; phylum Chordata; class Lepidosauria; order Squamata; family Gekkonidae; genus Paroedura; species Paroedura picta. The sequence goes on from NC_135375.1 coordinate 68,139,233, forward strand.
CCTCTCACAGCAGGCTGTTTAAAATAATTTATTTCAATTACCATATATAGTTGAGTGTAAGCTGAGGGGGGCCTTTTCAGTGTAAAAAAACGTGCTGAATAACTCAAGTATAAACGGTAATACTAAATTATATTGGTATAAATTCTGAAAATAAAGTGCTTAGATATAGTATTGGCAAATGATACTTTTGTGTGTTTCTGAGCATTCTGTCCAAATTAGCAAGACAGAACTGTTTCCTTACTGAAAATCCATAGTTCACTTGTCCAGTAACTGAGTTTTTCAGTAGGATGTGTTCAACTATTACACTATCAGGAAAGATCCATTCCCCTTTGTTCTCCTCCTGCTGTGCTTGAAATATACTTCCTGGAGCTGAAGGGCATCATCTTTTTGATTTCTTAGAATATGGCATTGAACTTCTATTGGTTATTAGGGTCTTGTGCTGCCACTGAAATATGAACCTTTCTTTCTTTGGAAACCAGTGAACTACCAGTTGTTTTAACTCCAAATAAACTCCTGTAGCTCTGTAGGCTTAAATTAGTACCTAAACTACCTATAGATCAAATAGTCTTAGGAATGCTTTGACACACATCCTGATATTGACTCACCATGTCCTGAAAAATCATCGAGAAATGACTTCAACAGGATGTTCTTAAGTGCACATCCTATTGCCATGGGCAGAGGCTGAGTAATTTATGAGACGATTTCAGCACAACCATATTAACTTGAAGCCATTGCCCTTTAAATATTTATCAATATAATTTTGTAGATTCCCAGAAAGCCTAGGGCATCATATTTTTTTGATTTTTTATCTTTTGAAGTGTATATACTGTTGCTTGGGGGGGGGGGGTTGGGTTAGTTGTTTTAATGTATTATGCCTTGTTATTTTATAACTCTGTAAAACCCTGAGAGCAGTGCAGGGGAGTCTGTGCGCATGCATGTGCATTCCTTTTGAGGGGGCACATGTGAGGGGAAAAGCTTTCTCCTTCTGCCTGATAGTTTGCTGACAGAAAGGCCACTGAAAAGCCCCTTCTCATTTACAGTACTACTGTGGTTGGCCTTGCTGTTGAAGGGAACATGCAACCAAGCCATGCGCATCTCTTCTCCCCCACTCGGAACATTTGAGTTCTAGGAGAAGGAGAAGGAGAAGAAGGAGAGTTGGTTTTTATATGCCGCTTTTCTCTACCCGAAGGAGGGTCAAATCGGCTTATAGTCGCCTTCCCATTCCTCTCCCCACAATAGACACCCTGTGAGGTGGGTGAGGCTGAGAGAGCCCTGATAATACTGCTTAGTCAGAAGAGTTTTATCAGTGCCGTGGCAAGGCCAAGGTCACCAGCTGGTTGCATGTGGGGGAGCGCAGAATCTAACCTGGCTCACCAGATTAGAAGTCCACGTTCTTAACCACTACACCAAACTGGCTCTCTACCACACAGGGTTGTTGTGCAGATGAAACTGGATGCTATTGCAGGGGTTCTTTTTTTTATAATTTTATAATTTATTATTATATAAAGCATTTACAGAAAAGTAAAAGAGAAAAAAAGCGACCAGCTGATACAGCTTGCCATCCTCTTTTAACATACATATTCAATTCCCATCACATATTAATCCTAATCTAGAAGTTTTTACCATCTTTCTTAGCGAAATGATTGTTTATACATTTGAGAGTGTAATCTGTTATAAGAATATATTCTATTATTATCTTAAATGATATAAAGTCGGTCCCCTTCATATATTGGCCCTGACCTAAGAGTTACTACTGCTGTCTTGTTAATACATATGAAGTATAGTTTGCCGTCCTCTTTTAGCATACATATTAGCATACATATTCAGTTCCCATCACATATTGATCCTGATCTGCAGGGGTTCTTTTGCTTCCTGTTTCATCTGCACAAGAGCCCTATGCAGTAGGCTTCAAATGTTTCTTCTGTACAACAACCTGTGTGGGAGGCCTCACATTTTTCATCTGCACAACAACCCTGTCCACTCTCCAAAGCAGCCATTTCTGCCTGGGGAGCTGATCTTTATACTCCGGGGATGAGCTGTAATTCCAGGCGCTCACCAGGCCTTGCCTGGAGGTTGGCTAACTCTGGTCTGGAAATATTCTTTGAGGTTTGATAGTGGGGTCTCCAAAGAGTATAATGCCTCCACAGCCATCCAACCAGCCACATAGCATCCCTTGACCAATTGCAGGTCAAGAAAACATTGCTGAGAGGAGGTAAGGTTGCCAGATTGTGTAGGTTCATGTTCTGGAATTCTACACTTCCTAGGGACGCTTGAGCCTCACTTGGCTCAGAACTGTTGTGCACAGAGAGACCTCTTCTTAGGGTGCCAGCTTCCAAATGAGTCATACATTCCACAGCAAACCATGAGCTAGTGCTTGTTGTATTACAGCATACATTGGCCTTTACTACTAGTAACAACAAATAAAATTGAAACCATTATTCATGTAGGTCCTCTCTTCAGATCGATCTGTTATAGATGGTGTGGAGCACATTATTCAGTATTTCATCTAGAAACCTTTTGTGTGGTTACTGTCAAAATAGTAACATGGGAAATAGAAGAGATCCTGTTTAGAGTACATCTCAGGTAGGAATTAAATCAGCTCATTCACAGAAACATTGTTTGCTGTGAAATGTAGGACAACAGTGCAAGGCATTTTAACAACAGGATAGCTGCTGAATTGGAAGCACTGTGATGAATTTCCTGACTGATTTGCATGTATAAACAATTTGTTACATTTGGATGTTTGGTTGGTTCCCATTTTGCCAACTGAATTGTTCATTCATGGAAGTGTAACAAGAATGTTGTTTGTGCACAACATAAAATTAATAAACCAAATAAATAGTAATAATACTCTGAAGTATATTTTGGTCTCACAAAATCATTAAATAAGCTTGGAAGTACCGTATTTGCCGGCGTATAAGACGACTCGGCGTATAAGACGACCCCCCCCCCAACATTTCCACTCAAAATATAGAGTTTGTTACATTACATTACAGTACTATGGGCCACTATGGGCAGCTATGTCTATCCCAACTGAAGTGCACTCGGCGTATAGGACAACCCCCCCCCCCATTTGGAGGCATGTTTTTCAGGGGGGGAAAAGTAGTCTTATACGCCAGCAAGTACTGTAGATCTAGGTCAGCTCTCTGGTTTTTGTATTTTACTAGATTAATTTCTGTTTCTATGCGACCAGAATAGTTAGTGGTTTAGAGTGAGTTCACATGATGAGAATCTGAATGATAGCCAGTTATGATATTTCTCTTGTCTCTGATTTCATTCAAGAATGGTAGAAAACTATTCACTGTTGTTGTTATTATAGTGTTACTATTGTTAATAATACAATTCACTATCTCTGATTTTCTCACTGAAACTTATTATGACAGTTGAGGAAATTTGTATAAGCAGAGAACTAGACCTTATTCCCAAGTCTTGTTTACTGAGGTTTGTTCAGTGCAACTTTTGATTTGCTTGTACTGGTAGTAACTAATGAAACCCAGAGGAGAAACAGAACTCAGAACCAGTTTGGCTTTTGCTGGTAGTCTTTTTAAATTGCAGTTTTGTTGTTTAGCAAAAAGAGCACATGTATGAATAATAAGAAGAGTTGGTTCCTATATGCTGCTTTTCTCTATCTGAAGGAGTCTCAAAGCAGCTTACATTTGCCTTCCCTTTCCTCTCCCCCCGACAGACACCCCATGGGGTAGGTGAGGCTGAGAGAGCCCTGATATTACTGCTCAGTCAGAACAGCTTTGTCAGTGCTGTGGTGAGCCCAATGTCACCCAGATAGCTGCATGTGGGGGAGCGCAGAATCAAACCCGGCTCGCCAGATTAGTCCGCACTCCTAACCACTATACCAAGCTGGCTCTATGGCTTCCCTTATGAAAGGCAGGAATACAGATGGACTTCAATCTAGTTTATTCATAGGATTTTTTGCTGATAGATCCATTCCATGGTATCATAAAGCCACTCATCAGTCTTCTCAAGTGTATACATGTATTACCCTTTTGTGACACTCTTTTTTTTTCTATTGCTGTACAATAGAAAATTGCTGTATTGTGTCTGCACTCTGTATCTTGTCTAATTGCTATGTTCATTCAGATTTCTGTAATCCTAGTACATAGTTTATTAGCTGTCTCATTGTAGCGAGTGTATCAATTTACATATAATCCACTTTGAATCTTCATGAGAAGGGTGGGCTGTAAGGACAGAAGAGAAAATGTGAACGTTGGCTGGGCTCTAACTGCCTCGATATGTGCTTTGAAACTCATGTGTATATAAAAACAAAGGCTTCAGTTGCAATGCAAGTTCAGCCAAAGTTAAGCACTTTCAAGACCCATTAAGTTTAGTTGGAGTTATTTGAGATTGTGCCTGAGATGCATAGTATGTAGGAGAGTAATGCTTACTTCACAGCTTACAGAGTCACATTTGCAATTACCATAAACCAAAAGCACCACATGATTACAGTATGCCATGTGCCATCCTCTGAAATCACAAACACAGTAAGATAAAAGTATTAATATTATATATATACTAACAAGAAAGACCAATGCACCCAGGAATGCAATGGGCACTAGGATCCAGGGGATACCGGTAGGTGCAGATCACTCTGTCTCTGTCTGTCTCTCTATCTCACACAAACACACACACACACACACACACACGCACAGCAGGAGCCATAGCAGGTAATCAGGGCTCATTAGCAGTTTGGCATGGCTCTCTTTGTCTCTGTGTCTCTCTCTCAGACGCTGGCTCCTGCAGCGTCTGAGAGCAAAGTGGCTAGTGTCCAGGGAGGGAGGATGGGAGCTGTAGGTGCAGGGCCAATCTTTGCGGGCTCCACCCTGATTGGCCCTATTCCAACTCGGACAGCCAGGACACTCTCCACCCCCAGGGCTGTTTCACAAATATTAAGAGGAATAATGGATAAGGATATAACTGTAACATTCTTAATTACTAGTGTGGAGTGAGGAGGAGGGCTTGCATGTCAGAGCTATGACACAAAACTGTGCAAACTTGTAAATTTCCCAAAACACTTTATTAGGTTTGATATTGAAAAATAAATGCTTCCTTATATTAAAAGTATTATCCAGGTTGAATTCTAGTGTTGCAAGAGACTAAGTGGTTAGAACCTCTCTATGTATTTACATTTTTTCCTTTAAAAATGGTTGGAGGGGAGAACAAGAAGGGGGGGGACTCAAAACATAGTAGCTAAATAGAATTAAAGAAGAAAATAATGTATAGAGACAAAAGTATATCAACAGTGCTGCCCAGTTCTACACATAAGTTTCTAGAAAAGGTTTCCAACTATCTAAACATAAGTCCTTATGCAGCTGTCATATGTATGCCATGTGCTCAGTATTGATAAAGTTCTAAAGTTCTCAGTCTGTTGATTTACTAGAGGTGGACATTTATCTTTCCACTTTTGTAAAATGTCATGTGGCTACTTGTAGTGAGGGCAGAGTTCATTTGTGTTTACCATTGGTTAGCCTTCAAGAGATGGACAGGTAGTTTAAAAGTAAGTATCCTCTAACATCAATGAACCTTGTAATATAAAATTGAGTAAAAACTTCTTCCCAAAAAAAGGAATGATGTGACACATCCCAAGCATGGGTTTAGCAGATGCATTCTGTGAGTTACAATGCCAACAATTAGATACTTTACTCAGTCCTTTGCTAAAGAGTCACTGTGGTGTCTACTATAACCTAAACAGAATGTTTTGTGAAGTAAATGGCATCTTAAGATCCATAGAAACAGCAGAGGTGCTCTCTGTACTAACTGGGAACTGGAAAATAGCTGTGACTGCTTTCCTGAAAAATGGGGCAGGTGCCCCATAGGAAATGTTGCTCTGAACAAGCACACATGTCTCCTGAGCCACTGAGTACCACTGATGTAATATTGCATTTAGGAGGGGGAAGCTGTGGCTTAATTCTTCATATATAATTTCACTATAGTGAGCTGAATGATATGTGAACTAAAATTTGTAAACAAGAGTGATAAGGCTGTTTTCCACACATACTAAATTTAGAAAATCTTATCTCTTTGTTTAAGCCCAATTCTCTGATACTGACTCTTCATGCTTACATATGGGCAGTCTGCTCTCCTCTTGGTCTTTGTACTTCCTCAGCCCATAAACTATTTTTCCATCTTCTTTCCTTTCTTGATAAATGTGTAATTCATATAATGCACCTTGGAACTACTTCAGTATAGTTGAAATGTCAAGGAACAAGAGAGGTACTTCTCCTGGCATCCATTTTGAGAGACCATGAAAACATCCTCCCTCTACCTGAAGATTGCTGCTGGTTCATCAGTGGACCAAAAGAACTGAGGACAGCATTGGGCTGAACAGGGCTGGGACAGGATGAGAAGAAATATTGAGAAGCAGTGTAGGGCTGGGCATTTGACCTGTCAGAAAGCAATTGAAAAGTCTACATTTGGTCACATTTTGTGATATAAACAAGGATTTTAAACTTTATTACAACTACAGTGATATTTGGTCACTAGTAGGTCTGATTACAAAAATATTCTTTAAAATAATGTGTTCATAACAATTTTAAAGTTTCTTTTAAGTATTGGATAAGGTTTCTTTAAATAGGAATAATTCACTAAAAGTTTAAATATAACAGTTATTTAAAATGAAATTGAAACAAATTGAAACAGAAGTAAGCCACTTTTTAAAGGGTGTTGTGCTAATAAGGCAGAAAGTTCATTCTTCTATACTCAAGTCTAACCCCTTACATGAGTTTTACACAGTGAACAGACACATCAAGTATTCCATACATTTGATATAGTAATTAGGAGAAAGCAAGATAACCATGAGTGGGCTTGATTATTGATGACTGCTTATAGTCATTTTCATATGTGAAGATCCTTGGAGATACAGCACGGAATCTTTAGAAGATTTGCTAGCATGACAGGCTTGCCCCTGATTGCAACAAGCCTAGGAAGCAAGCTGGGTCAACTAGGAAATTCAGGGATGGTAGGGGATTTGTCTCTTAAGAAACCTATATGCAGGTCAAGAAGCAACAGTGAGAACCGGGCATGGAATGACTGATTGGTTCAAAATTGAGAAAGGAGTTCGGCAAGGCTGTATTCAGCAAGGCTTTTGAACTCTGGCGCTGGAGAAGACTCTTGCGAGTCCCTTGGACTGCAAGGCAAACAAACCAGTCAGTCCTAGAGGAGATCAGCCCTGACTGCTCCTTAGAAGGCCAGATCCTGAAGATGAAACTCATCTTTGGCCACCTCATGAGAAGAGCCTAATGCTGGGAGCGATTGAGGGCAAAAGAAGAAGGGGATGACAGAGAATAAGGTGGCTGGATGGAGTCACTGAAGCAGTAGGTGCAAACTTAAATGGACTCTGGGGAATGGTAGAGGACAGGAAAGCCTGGTGGATCATTGTCCATGGGGTCGCGATGGGTCGGACACGACTTCACAACAACAGGGGATGGTGCCTTCAACTCATTCAAGTCCAGAGTGCAAGACCCTCTCACATGTGTACAGCTAATGTGAAAACATAGTATTCTCAATGTTCCAGGAAAGAGGGCTGAGACCGTCTGACTGAAGGGAAGGAAACACAATCAGTTTTTCCTCTTTCAAATGATGGAATTTCATACAGCAGCAGTATGTTGTGTTCACTTAGCTTCCAGCACACCTCAGAAGAATAGCCTTAAAAGATACTGATGAATTGCCAGGATCTTAGGCCTAGGAATGCTAAGTGGCTGAGTTGGCACCAAGGGGTGATAGTTTTCTTTCTTACTGCAGATTTAAAATTGAACTGATTTTCACTCTGTTTCCCAATGCAAAGAGTTACATCATTTTTAAATGCATATTCATGATTTTAACTTGCCACAAGCCAAGTTATGGGAATGGCGGGATATAAATAAAATAATAAATAATAAATACAATAAATAAATAAAATAGAGTCAGAGACCCCACTCGGTGTGCATAGACAATGACAGGTAATTACAATTTTCACTTGTGTGCTGGAAATTATATATGATATTGGTGTTTTTCTGTTAGCAGCTCTTAACATTTTTTCCAGGCTTCTTCCCATCTAATTTCAAACAGTGTCTGGCTAGAAGTTATTAATTAATAGGTATTTTTTACTGTTTCGGGTGTGGTCCTTTCCAATCAATGATTGAAACAGAATTTAAGTATTGACCTTTTGAGTTGTTCTTGCAGGGTCATATACAGACATTATTAACATTTTGCTTAAACTTTAAAAATGTCGCAGATGTGGTTTGTGCTGTATTTCTTGCAGGCTTCAGATGACAGAGGCCTACATGGGGCATGTTCAGTTTGCCATAGAGTTTGAAAGGGACTGTCCAACATATGGTTGGTACAGGGGAGGGCTTGGGGTCAGCAAACAAGTTTGAATCAAAATGAAGGTTCCTTGTTTGGCAATTTTTAAAAACTAATGATACAGGGGAACTTAAAAGAGAGAAAAATTCCCCTCCTAGGATTACATTTGGGATGTATAATATACTAGCCCAGTTATTCATCGACCAAATTAGTTGAAAGGCATATGGAATTCTTCATGCACTGTAAACATTGTTGTTGTTGTTGTTGTTGTTGTTGTTGTTGTTGTTGTTGTTGTTGTTGTTAGGTGCGAAGTCGTGTCCGACCCATCGCGACCCCATGTACAATGATCCTCCAGGCCTTCTTGTCCTCTACCATTCTCTGGAGTCCATTTAAGTTTGCACCTACTGCTTCAGTGACTCCATCCAGCCACCTCATTATCTGTCGTCCCCTTCTTCTTTTGCCCTCAATCGCTCCCAGCATTAGGCTCTTCTCCAGGGAGTCCTTCCTTCTCATGAAGTGGCCAAAGTATTTGAGTTTCATCTTCAGGATCTGGCCTTCTAAGGAGCAGTCAGGGCTGATCTCCTCTAGGACTGACCGGTTTGTTCGCCTTGCAGTCCAAGGCAGTGGTCCCCAACCTGCGGGCCGCGGCCCGGTGTCGGGCCGCGAAGGACATGGCGCCGGGCCGCGGCTCCCTCTCCCCGCCCCCCCCGCAGTAAAAAACTTCCCAGGCCGCAAGCTTGCGGCCCGGCTTCTTACTGCGGGAGGGCGGGGAGAAGGAATCGGGGCCGGCCCGCGCCCGTGCGGGCGCGGCCCGATGCGGGGGCGTGGCCCGATGCGGGGGCGCGGCCCGATGCGGGGGCGCGGCCCGATGTGCGGGCGCGGCTCGCAGGCGCGGTCCGATGCGGGGGTGCGGCCCGTGGGTGCGGCCGATGCGTGGGCGTGGCCCGCGCGCGGGCCGCAGGCCTCGCCCCAATGCCCTGCCAGTCCCCAACCTCAGAAAGGTTGGGGACCACTGGTCCAAGGGACTCGCAAGAGTCTTCTCCAGCACCAGAGTTCAAAAGCCTCAATTCTTTGACGCTCGGCCTTCCTTATGGTCCAACTTTCGCAGCCATACATTGCAACTGGGAATAAAATAGCCTTGACTAAACGCAATTTTGTTGGCAGGGTGATGTTTCTGCTTTTTAGGATGCTGTCTAGATTTGCCATAGCTTTCCTCCCCAGGAGCAAGCGTCTTTTAATTTCTTTGCTGCAGTCCCCATCTGCAGTGATCTTGGAGCCCAGGAAAATAAAATCTGTCACTATCTCCATTTCTTCCCCATCTATTTGCCAGGAATTGAGAGGGACGGATGCCATGATGTTTGTTTTCTTGATGTTGAGTTTCAAGCCAACTTTTGCACTTTCCTCCTTCACCCGCATCAACAGGCTCTTTAGTTCCTCTTCGCTTTCTGCCATTAGAGTGGTATCATCTGCATATCTGAGGTTGTTGATATTTCTCCCTGCAATCTTGATCCCAATTTGTGACTCCTCTAATCCCGCCTTTCTCATGATGTGCTCCGCATACAAGTTAAATAGGCAAGGCGACAGTATACAGCCTTGCCGAACTCCTTTTTCAATTTTGAACCAATCAGTGATTCCATGTTCAGTTCTCACTGTTGCTTCTTGACCTGCATATAAGTTTCTCAAGAGACAAATAAGATGCTCCGGTATTCCCATCTCTTTAAGAACTTGCTACGGTTTGTTGTGCTCCACACAATCAAAGGCTTTAGCATAGTCAATGAAGCAGAAGTAAATGTTCTTCTGGAACTCCCTAGCTTTCTCCGTGATCCAGTGTATGTTGGCAATTTGATCTCTAGTTCCTCTGCCTCTTCGAAATCCTGCCTGTACTTCTGGAAGTTCTCGGTCCACATATTGCTGGAGCCTAGCTTGTAAAATTTTGACCATAACTGTGCTAACATGAGAAATGAGTGCAATGGTGCGGTAGTTTGAACATTATTTGGCATGCCCTTCTTTGGGATTGGAATATAAACTGACCTTTTCCAATCCTGTGGCCATTGTTGAGTTTTCCAAATTTGCTGGCATATTGAGTGTAGCACTTTTACTGCATCGTCTTTTAAGATTTTGAACAGTTTAACTGGAAATGCTGTTACCACCACTAGTTTTATTTTTGCTCAGACTTCCTAAGGCCCATTTGACTTCACATTCCAGGATGTCTGGCTCCAGGTCAGTAACTACCCCATTGTGATTATCAGAGATGTTAAACTCACTCTTGTATAGTTCTTCTGTATAATTTTGCCACCTTTTTTTAATCTCTTCTACTTCTGTGAGGTCCCTACCATTTTGGTCCCTTATCATACCCATCTTTGCATGAAACGTTATCTTCATATCTCCAGTTTTCTTGAAAAGATCTCTGATCCTCCCCATTCTATTGTTTTCTTCTATTTGTTTGCACTGTTCATTTAAGAAAGCATTCTTATCTCTTCTAGCTTTTCTCTGGAATTCTGCATTCAATTGGGTGTATCTTTCTCTTTCTCCCTTGCCTTTCACTTCCCTTCTCTCCTTAGCTATTTGTAAAGCTTCCTCAGACAGCCATTTTGATTTCTTTCATTTATTTTTCTTTGCGATGGTTTTAGTTGCTACCTCTTGTACAATGTTGCGAACCTCCGTCCATAGTTCTTCAGGCACTCTGTCTATCAGATCTAATTCCTTAAATCAATTTGTCACCTCTACTGTATATTTGTCGGGGATATGATTTAGTTCATACCTTTGTGGCCTAGTGCTTTTCCCTACTTTCTTCAATTTAAGCCTAAATTTTGCAACAAGAAGCTGATGATCTGAACCACGATCAGCTCCTGGTCTTGTTTTTACTGACTGTATAGAAGTTCTCCATCTTTGGCTGCAGAGTACATAGTCAATCTGATTTCTGTGTTGACCGTCTGGTGATGTCCATGTGTAGAGTCGTCTCTTGGGTTGTTGGAAAAGAGTGTTTGCTATGACCATTGTATTCTCTTGACAAAATTCTACCAGCCTGTGCCCTGCTTCATTTTGTACTACAAGGCCAAACTTGCCTGTTATCCTGGTTATCTTTTGGCTTCCTACTTTAGCATTCCAATCCCCCATGATGATAAGCACATCATTTTTTGGTGTTGCTTCTAGAAGCTGTTGTAGGGCTTCATAGAACTGGTCGACTTCATCCTCTTCAGCAGCAGTGACCTCAATTACTGTGATGTTGAATGGTTTGCCTTGGATTCGAACTGGGATCATTCTGTCATTTTGGGGATTGTATCCCAAGACTGCTTTTCCTATTCTCTTATTAATTATGAAGGCTACTCCATTTCTTCTGTGAGATTCTTGTCCACAGTAGTATACCTGATGGTCATCTGAATTAAATTCACTCATTCCTGTCCATTTTAGTTCAGTGATTCCTAAAATGTCGATGTTCAGTCTTGTCATCTCTTATTTGACCATGTCCAGCTTGCCTTGATTCATGGATCTGACGTTCCAGGTTCCTATGGAATAAGAATCTTTACAGCATCGGACTGTCTTTTCGCCACCAGTTACTTCCACAACTGAGTGTTCTTTTGGCTTTGGCCCAGTTGCTTAATTCATTTTGGCGCTACTCGTACTAGCCGTCTGTTCATCCCCAGTAGCATACTGGACACCTTCCGACCTGAGGGGCTCATCTTCCGGCGTCATATTGTTTTGCCTTTTGAACTTGTCCATTGGGTTTTCATAGCAAAGATACTGGAGTGGTTTGCCATTTCCTTCTCCAGTGGATCACCTTTTGTCAGAGCTCTCATCTATGATCTGTCCGTCTTGGGTGGCCCTGCATGGCATAGCTCATAGCTTCACTGAGCTACGCAAGCCCCCTTGCCACGGCAAGGCAGCAATCCTTGAAGGGGGACTGTAAACATACAAAACTTAATTTCCATAGCCACAGTGGAAGAATGTGGATGCTACAAGTTTTAATGCTGCTGGCCTTGATGTTTCATGTGATGTACAAGCCTGCCAGGTGTTGATACATTTGTACTAGGGCATTGTCTGTATAAGTAGCACAACCAGCTGCTCGCTGAGGAATTAAGTTGCTCAGCAATCAATTAATATGTTCCTATATATGTTCTCATTATCCCACAAACTAGTTCAGGCTGCTTGCTGAGATTGCCCTCCCCCATTCCAATTCAGATTGGAAAGTAGCTTTATAAGTGTCTAAATAAAACAGTTTCAGTTGACCCGTCACCTATCCTTGTCTAGCTTTTAAAAAACAACAACATGCTTTATTAGTATTTTTTTCTGTAAGTTTGCTTAGATGTTTCAGCAGCCTTTAGTTCATCAATGTAGTTGGTGTGAAATGTTACTTGGGATCTTACAGAAAGAAACTTTGATTTTCACAGTGGTCTTCTCTGGCATGAGGTTTCTATCAGTGTAAATATGAACTCTAGACTCGTGTTTTACAGATCAGGGTGCAATATTTCATCAATGAGAAGCATAAAATAGATTTCTTCTCTTCTCACCTAATTAAATCATATCCTACGTAACATTACCATATACAAATAATCCACTTTGAAGTCAGAGAGGTAACTAGAGAGGTATGCAATTTTTTTGGTAATTTTTTTTTCAGATTGGGTCTATTGGAACTGAAAAAAGGGGATTTATGGAAAAACTCAGATCATGGATTTTTCAGAAATGTTGATTTTTTTTTTTTTTGGTTCAACAGACCCAAACAAAAATTGCTGAGAAATAAAGAAGCAGCAGCTAAAAACAACTGGGAGGCAGCTCAACCAGGGCTTTTTTGGGCAGTCCCTTTAAAAGAGCTGACCAAGTAGCCGATCTTGCGGGGAGGATTCTCCCTGCAGCCCTGGCTGGGCCTAAACCAGGCTGCCCAGCAGAGCCTGCCCAGGAGCCAATCCTGCAGGAAGAACTCTCTCCCCTCAAGCTTGATTGGGGCTTTGCAAGAGAAGCTGGGCCCAGAATCAGCCACACATTGGCTAGCTAGCAGATTGTTTTCTGCAGTACAGCAGCTTCTGTGGCTGCCTTTCCTGAAGGGATGTCACATGGAAGAGGGCAAGATCTAATTGGCCAATCCATGAACTGGCCATATTTTGAGTTGTTCTGTTACTAGGCTGGAATGAGGAACAAGAATTGGCATATTAAAAATATATATTTGAAGTGATGCATTTTCAGTTCCTACCAGTCTTGTGTTCAATGAGAGAGTCAGAATGTGGGGGAAATGAAATAGGTCCCAGAAGCTATTTTATTTGAGTTTTCTTCATGTATTATGCTATAATATCCAAACCTTTTAAAGCAAAACCTTAGTAGGAAAATGACCTCATTTTTAAAAATTAAGCTGAATTTTTATAAATGTAGTCATCCTTTGAATTTTCTCATATTACTGCTGAAATTGCGATGTTTATAGTAAAAGCAGAAACACTAACAATACTTTTCTCTTGTGTAACCATTTATTTAGAGACTAACATCAGAGTCAATGTTTAAAAGACTGCTTGACCCAAAAGAAAAGCTTCTCATGTCTATCTGCACACTAGTTGTTATAATGGACTCTGCTCTGTTTCCCTAGCAAGCTAAACTAGGCCTAGGGCATTCTCACAGTCCGTAGTATCAGTGGAGAATTCCATCTTGATCTGAAAATTTGATTGAATTCTACCAGTTGACCACCTTAACAATAATAAAAATAGCTGCTGGCCATTGCTTCCATTTAAAGGTATCTTGGAATACCTTTGCAGCATTATCTATAACCTTCCTTGTCTCAAGTTAAACATACCATGAGATAAAGTGTAAAAATGTTGATTTTGAGATAGAGTCTATCTATGACGTATTAAATGATATGGACTAAATACGTTTGTATTTTATGTTTTAGGGAGTAGCATGGAGCTTTGAAGCACACAGAATATGCTTCAGCCTCCTACAGCTTCAGAGATTTCATCACATAAGCTTGTCTTTGCAGCAGTTTTTGAAAAACAATATTGTTTTCCTGAGCTTTGACAATGTGAGCATAGGATGTACGCCATCCCTGACCTGTATATTTTTGTGCTGCTGGAATGGAGAGAGATGAGTATGTGCTTACTATTTGAAAAAGTCCCTCAAACCTTGCCTACTTTCAATATAATGCCAAACCAGCGTTCATATAAATTAGGCTTGTGCTTACATGCTTGCTCCCTCCTTCCTCTCTTTGTGCAATTAATAATTGACTTCTGTATTTGCTCATGGCATTGCTTGGCAAACCATGGTTTTCAGTTTGGCTTGGAGGTGGGGCAAACACCATATTTTGATAGTTTAAATGGAACACCAAACTTTCGTCATAGCAAAAATGGAAGTCATTAATTGATTTCATTCACATGAGCAGTGTTTGGGAGAGAGCATATCGGCATAGTGCTCATTAATGTGCTATGGCTTGGCATTACATTTGAATCTTGTTTAATTTCCTGTTCAGGCATTTTGTTTGTGTGTCTGACTGTTTTCATGCCTTTTTCTCAGGAGAGAAGAGAAATGCAACAAGGAAAGTAGTCCTGAGTGGTGGTGGTGTTTTTTTTTTTTTTTAATACGCAAAATGCTTCCTGGAGGGCAACTTCCTGCATGCTTCCTTTAAAGAAAACAGCAACAAAATTAGCACTTAGAGATCCTGCATAGAGTGTTTTTCAAGAAATCTATATAATTGATGATTAACTACACTTAATCAAAGGGGGGGTGGGGTTCCTTGACGCAAAGGTATTCTTTTGACTTTCTGTGGAACATTTATTGGCTGAACATCCTCTGGTAAAGAACTGAAAGTGCTTGACTAGCCCATTTACATTTCCCAGAAGAAGGATATTTGGGGGTGGAAGGAAGAATTCTAGCCACATCAATTTTAAATAAAATGCATTTATTAAAGCATTTCTGATTCACTGCAATTGAAGGTAGTAATATATCACCATGGAGTCATTGATTAATTTTAAAATTGATTAATTAAATGGATTAATTTTTCTTTCCAAGTATTCTGAATGCAGAGATTACATCTGTGATAGCACTGTCTTCTGACTAGGAGGCACGATAAATCTTTTGTTTATATTAGAGAAAAAACTCACAACCTTCCCAGGCCACTTCTACCAGAGAGACTGTGAGTGCAATCCCCAGATATGCCAGTAAACATTGTTTTCAGTGTTGGACTGCTTTCAGATTCTGGAAGTAGGTAGTCTATAGTACCCATGATACCTTCTTTAGTTGTTCTCTTTGACATTCAGTCCAGGCTTTGCATCCTGGCTAAAATTACTTTTCCAGCAGCAAGGTCTTGCAAGTTTAATAGTGATAGACACATTCATCACACCTTGGCTATTGCACTCACTAAAAAGTTGTGCTACTATGGTCTCTCATATCAATTGTTTTTGTCCATGGGTTACGACAAGGCTATAGATCTTGTTAAGTCAAGAATGATAGAAGTAGAGAGACAACATGATCTCAACAATATTCAGGACCCACTTTTTAGGAAAGATCTAAACAGGAATACCCTGATGCGATATCTAAGAAAAGTGGTAAATCCTGAGCACAGGAGATTCTTTACCCTCCTTCGTTACAATGCCCTACACTCTGCTTACTTGAGTGGGAAATTTGATGGACACCCTCTCAAGGATCAGGTCTGTATCTGCAACGAGGGTCAAGTAGAGACCACAGAACACATCTTATTTGAGTGCAAGCTGTATAATCATATTCGCACAGGTGCATTAGTACCAATGCTTATAGAATGCCCTCACGGCCTGAGAAAGCATCCCCTGCAACTATTGCTATCAGATTCAAATAATTTTTTAACTTTGGTTAGTAGCTTTTATGGTATGTTTTACTGCTTTTATGTCTCATTTCATTTTTGTAAAATAGTCAATGGTATTTAATGCTTTTTAAAATGTTGACTTTTATGGTTGAGAAGTTATTAAGTTTTACTGCTGATGCATTTTTAACCTTTTTTATGTATTCCTTTCCCTTTTTATAAACTGCTATTGTATAGTAGTGCATCTGAAATTTTGGTCTAAATGGCCGTAAAATAAAGATTGATTGATTGAGACCTTTGCTAGGACCTTTATGTAGAAGCTGTCATAATAGTTGAGTTTAATATTCCATAACCATCAGAATGGTCTAAGGACATCTCATGACAGTGGCTCTGCCATCTGAAAGGTGGCTGGATATTACCCAGTTAGGTATGTGTGGAGAAATTTATGGAGGCAGTGGAACAGACGTTGGTCCTCAGCCTTTGGAAATTGTTTCTTTCTTTGTTGGAAAATTATTTTGAGTGCCTTGGCATGATAAAGGGAAAGAAGCTATGCAAATTTAAATAATCTAGAAGTCTCAATTGGTTTGGACTGTAATGTGGTGAACGCTTCCCTTCATTTGCTCTGGTAGGAAAATAACAGATTGAACTCACACAGGGGCTATGCATAGCTTTCACCAGACGTTTATTTATATATTAATTATATTTGTATACCGCTGCTCCCAGCAAGCTAGCTCGTGGCAGTTCATATCATATAAAGCATTCAATAAAATTTCCATAAAATCATACCCCTTACAAACCCCTATAACAATGACTAAAACAATACAGTTGGCATTCAACCAATTAATAAGTACAATAAACAATTAAGATGGTGGTAGTAAAAGCCAATTCCTCCCAGGCATTGTTAGAGCCATAGCACCACAGATGGAAGGAGGATAGGGGATAATATCCTTCATTCAGGCCAGGTCCAATACCAGGCCCAGGCACAAAAGGTGGAATGACCCAATCATATAACTCGGGCCTTGACCCAGCCTCAACCAAACACCTGGGAGAAGAGCTCCATTTTGCAGACCCTGCAGAACTTTAAAAGCTCTTCTGGGAACTCATTCTAACAGGTAGGGGCCAGGATTAAAAAAGCCCTGGTCAAGGCCAGGAGCGCCTGCTGGGGCCCCAGAACCGTCAGCAGATTCATACCTGCAGAGCAGAGTGCCCCACGGGGGGCATAAAGAAACAAGTAGTCCCACAAGTAGGTAGGGCCCAAGTTGCATACAGCCTTAAAGGTAAAAAACAATACCTTGAACCTGATCCAGAAACAAATTGGTAGCCAGTGTAGTTGTTTCAGCAGTGGCTGGACATGGGTCCTCCAAGATGACTTAGTAAAGACCCACCCAGCCACATTTTGCACCAATTGCAAGGGACAAGGGTAGGACTGCATAGAGTGAAGTTGGCTAGTGTGTGTTGTTTTGGAGGTGGTTGTTCTCTTTGGTCTTGGGAAATGACTGATCTGCCTCATCCTTTAGGGACTATGATGTCTTATAAGAATTTGATGCCACATGCAGGGTTTCAGACATTGCTTCAAGGTTGTTGCTTCCTTTCAGCTACACATTGTGACTTCGGTGCATATGTGCAGTTCCTTTTGACTGAATGGGGCAGGTTTCCTCTGGACATGTCCCTCAGGATGCTGCACAGAATCCTTTTGTGACTCCAGGATAAGAATACATGAACTAAACCACAGATTAACTAGGTTCCGGCACTCTTGTCTGTATTCAAGGATGGAATCCAAAAAAAGAGCAGACAGTTCTACAATTTCAAATTTTTAGAAGAGTGTAGGAACATTAATCCCCTACTGCCTATTTCCTTAGAGTTGGTGCTCCTGTAGTCATGTGGATAGGACTTTTTGTTTGACTTCATCTGATAACAAATCAGCAAGCCACCATAATGTCTTTATGCAGTAAACAGTAAAGCAGACATCTCATTTCAAGTTCCAGTAGTACATCTACAACCTGATCTGTTGCAACTAACGATCCAGAGGGCGAACAGCAAGCACTGGAAGGCATTTAGGTGTATTTTGCCAAAAACTGCATTTAAAATTATGGATATTTTTACTGCAGTAGTCTGCAGTCACAAAGAACTAATACACCAAAGACTTGCTCTGGAAGAAAGGTGTCCTATTGACTCCCATCATAACAGCCTCATTTTTGTAGGGTTTTAGAAGCTGTAGCACTAGGTTCTGAACTTGCATGCTTGTGAGTCCTTTTGAACATTAAGCAAGTAACCCTCCTCAAGTATTTACTTTGAACACAGTCCTTTTGTGGCTCTTGGCATATGAGTTTGAGGCACTTTTAATGCTTAGCCTTTCTAAAAGATTGCATCTTTTTAGCTGATCAGAGCCATCCAGTAGAGCAGATACTGATTTATGTTTCACAAGCTTAAGGTCAACATACAAGAATACACCCTAGTTCCCTACAAAATTTTGAGTATTTTTGAATTTCTCCTCATTATTCCATTTTCATCATGAGCTCCTAGCTCACCACCTTGCAGACGCTGGGATACGGGGGACAGCCCTCAAATGGCTGATCTCCTTCCTCCAGGGTCCCGGACAGAGGGTAGCAATAGGAGAGAGAGTATCTAGCCGTCACCAGCTCACATGTGGAGTCCCACAAGGAGCAGTCCTCACTCCTATCCTATTTAATATCTTCATGCGTCCTCTTGCTCAGCTGGTGCAGAGGATTGGGCTGGGTTGCCACCAATACGCAGATGACACCCAGCTCTTCCTCCTGATGGATGACTGCCCTGACTCCCCCCGAGAATCTTTAACCAGATGCCTGGAAGCAGTGACAAAATGGATCAAGCAGAGTTGTCTGAAGCTCAACCCTGCAAAGATGGAGGTCCTGTGGTTGGGTAGGAAGAGACCATAGGAGGAAGCACGCCTGCCCACCCTTGACGGTGTGCAGCTCCTAGTGACTTACTCCTCCAGGAACCTGGGTGTGATCCTGGATGCTTCCCTTACAATGGAAGCCCAGGTCACAAAGGTAGCACGACTAGCATTTTACCACCTCCACCAAGCGAAACTACTAGTGCCCTACCTGGAACCAGAGCACCTAGCCACAGTGATCCATGCGATGGTCACCTCTAGACTGGACTTCTGCAACTCACTCTACACAGGCCTACCCTTATCCTTGTTCTGGAAACTACAACTGGTGCAGAACACCACGGCCAGGATTCTCACTATTATGGAGATCTCATATCCAGCCGGTACTCCAAGAATTTGGCTGGCTCCCATTTCAATTCCAGATTAAGCTTAAGGTTTTGGTAATTACCTTTAAGACTATACGCGGTCTGGGCCCAGTGTATCTGACAGACCGCCTCCCTGCCTATACCCCCAGAAGAGCTCTGTTCCGCCACCTCCAACTGGCTACAGATCCCTGGCCCTACAGAGGCCTCAACAAGGGCCAGGGCCTTTTCAGTCCTGGCCCCCACCTGGTGGAATGAGCTCCCCAAAGAGATCAGGACCTGCCGGAACTTCCACAATTCCGCAGGGCATGCATAAAGGAGCTCTTCCACCAGGCATTTGGTGGGGCTGACTGACCCATAACATCTACAGGTCCCCCCACCCCAGACTGAGAGATTGAACCTGCTGAGGGAGTGACAAAGTTATTGTTGAAGTGCTGTTCTGATTGTTCCAATTGGTGTGTTGTTGTTATTGTTATACTGTTATATACTGTTATATTGATTTTGATAGTGTTCTATGTAAATGTTCCAAAATGTTTTATGTAAACCGCCCAGATCCGTAGGGAAGGGTGGTATAAAAATCTAAATAAATAAATTCTATAGACTTGTTCATAAAACACTAAGTATACATACATATAGATTAAAACTCTGTAAGTATACATACATAAAGATGTACAAAGGCTATAATTATTTTAAGCTGTAATTGTATTAACACTTCAGCTGATTGAGGTAATAGCTTCTTTGGGAGGTATGTGAGAATAATTAGCAAGCATTTGCAACTTTAAATAATCCAGGCTTTAAATCTAATGCACTAAGAACAGTTATGCTACAATGTAAACTATAAATCAGTTCTTTCTATCATAATTATGTTGTGCAATATGTTTACACAATCTATAAACATAAGAGTCACCAAAACCATAGTCTAGGATATGTGTATTTGTGGTTTCAGGGGAAGAGTTCAGAGATATGTTGGAAATACTCACTTGCCTATGAAATCTTAATTGCTTTTTCTAATCTGTCCCTCTTAATAAAACAGTAAGGAGGGTTGGGGTGGTCTGAGTCCGTGATCAAAACTCCCAGATCGGCCTCTTGGCCCCAGACTGACAAGCAGAAGGGCCAATCGGAAGGCTTCACGCCTTCCGTTTGGGCCCTCACCAGGACAGACCAGAGTTCCAGGGCAATCAGGAGACATTGCTGCCACTCTGCTCCTGACCATTGCAGGGAGAGGAGGTCAGCAGGGCTGCCAAGGGGGATGATAACAGAGGCTTTGACAGGCTGCGCCAGCCCTTTTCACCCCAAGGCTGTCCTAACTGTCATGTCCAACTGTAAATTGCCTCAGAACCCTGACAGAGCTGGCAGGAGGCTACAGAATGCTCCCCCTCCCTCCCTTCATGCCTGCTGGGAAGGAGCCTCTGACAGGCCCTGACTGAGGGGAGGGAGGCGTTTTCCTTCAGAGAGCAATGCAGGGGAGCCTCAGGGCATGGGGGTGGGCATTCCTTTTTTTGGGGGGGGGATTTCCCCTTCTGCCAAACAGTTGGCTGACAGGGAAGCCACAGAAAAGCCCCTTCTCACTTAAAACACTGTTCTGGCCGGGGGTTAGACACAGCCAAGCCATATGTCTTTCTTCTTTGCAACTCTCTGCAGATTTGAGGCCACTGCACAGCGGTATTCTGCAGACGAAACTGGATGCTGTTGTGGAGGTTGTTTTGTCTCCTGTTTCATCTGTACAACAACCCTATGCAGTGGGCCTCAAGTCTTTCAATTCAACAACAACCAGCGTGGGAGGCCTGTTTCTTCTCTACTACAACCCTATCCAAAGTAGCCGTTTCTGCCTGGGGAACTGATCTTTATACTCTGCATGTTAGCTGTAATTCCAAGAGCTCTCCAGGCCCCACCTGGAGGTTGGCTACCCCTGGGTTGGAAATATTCCTGAAGGTTTGGAGGTGGGACTTCAGAATCGTACAATTCCTCAGAGTCCAGCCTTCAAAGGAGCCATTTTTGCCTGCAGTTGGGAAGGAGTGGTGCAGGTGTGTCCCTCCTGGCCTATGAGTTATGGCTAGCCCTTACCAGCAAGTGTTTGTATTCTGGGGCGCAGACAGGCAGACCAGCATCAGTCCTGTGAGTTTGGAAAGTGCAGGCTATCATGTCCCCTCTCAACCTCCTTTTCTCCAGGCTGAACATTCCCAAGTCCCTCAACCTATCTTCATAGGGCTTGATAGGGTTCCTTGGCCCCAGATCATCCTCGTCGCTTTTCTCTGTACCCTTTCAATTTTATCTACGTCCTTGAAGTGAGGCCTCCAGAACTGCACACAGTACTCCAGGTGTGGTCTGACCAGTGCCGTATACAATGGGACTATGACATCTTGTGATTTTGATGTGATGCCCCTGTTGATACTGTTGAGCCTAAAATGGCATTTGCGTTTTTTACCGCTGCATCACACTGCCTTCTCATGTTTAGCTTACAATCCACAAGTACCCCAAGGTCTCGTTCACACACAGTATTGCCTAGAAGCGTATCCCCTATCCAGTAGGTATGCTTTTCATTTTTCTGACCCAGATACAGAATTTTATACTTATCTTTATTAAATTGCATCTTGCTCTCATTTTTCCATTGTGTTCAGATCTCGTTGAACTCTGTCTCTATCTTCTGGAGTATTTGCCAATCCTCCCAATTTGGTGTCATCTGCAAACTTGATGAGTAGTCCCTCATTTCTCATTCTTTCTAATTTCCTTATTTCTCGTTCACTGGCACTTATCCCCAAATACGTGCTGTGGTGTCATAGGTTTCTTATTCTCTGCTGAACTCTCTCAGAATCACAATGGATAATGCTGATTAATTGTGTGCCTCCATGTATGTAAAGTTGTGAATAAAATATCCTTTCATATAAATGAGGAGTTAAGCTATTGTCCAAGTATATAACTTTTTCTTGTGATGAGCATTAATGTTTATAGGCATTATTGAAGACAGTCCTGCTGTGGTACCTTGTTAATGATGAATACCAGTCTTATATAGTGTTAATAAAATGAATTATTGTTCTAGAAGTATGCTCTAATTATTTTTGCTGTACAGAATGAAGTTGTAGCGTCAGATTAAAATACGTGCTATTCCTGAGCACAGTGTCATTAACATAATTAACATAAATCTCTATAACATCAATAAATATTGTCATTGGTCAGTTGCTCTATTTTATTTAAGCATAGAACACCTTTAAATGTAATCTAATCCAAAAGGCAAGAAATGTAAATTTTAACAGAGGTAGCCTTCTTATCTTTAATTCTTCACAGAAGCTCTGTATCTTCTGCATAATAGCCAGAATTTCAGAATATGCAATTCTGACTATCACTACATGTCTATTTTGGTGGAAATCCATGCCTGTTGAATTTCTTTTATGCAGTTGTACAGAAATAGAGCTTCTGTTTGGGGGGGGGGATATATGTTACCATATAGCTACCTAAGCATCCCAAACTAACTTACTGAACTAAATCCAAAATCACTTTTGACTAAAATTTACATCTGTTGGAGAC
This sequence comes from Paroedura picta, assembly GCF_049243985.1. Lineage (NCBI taxonomy): Eukaryota > Metazoa > Chordata > Lepidosauria > Squamata > Gekkonidae > Paroedura > Paroedura picta. The sequence goes on from NC_135375.1 coordinate 68,162,025, forward strand.
CAGTTTTCTTTGTTACTTTTGAAGCTCACTATTTTGTATTATTATTGCTCTGCAAAAATTTATACTAATTAATTTTAATTAGTGCATAATTACTCTTGCACCATTGCATAACTAAAAATATCAAATGTTCACATTCTGCATGATGTTTATTACAAACATAAATGTAATGGAAATATTTTTTGTTAATAATAGGCCAATGCGCAACTAGTTCGAGAAGTTGACGTAGAGAAAGTGAGCTCATTTGAGAACCCCTATGTAGATGCAATAAAGGCTCTATGGAATGACCCTGGAATCCAGGAATGCTATGACCGACGACGCGAGTATCAGTTGTCAGATTCTACTAAATAGTAAGTATGAATACAAGTATGTCTGTGGGAGTATGGTGTGCTGAAGAAGGAAGCAGGCCTGAGAAAGACTGAACTGGTTGAAGGGGAGGGGGGAGTCAGAAGGACCTGAGCTAGAGGTTAGGAGCATGGTGTGTGCTTCAGAAGAGCTTCTCCTGTGCTTCCTACTTTTCTGAGGATAGTTAAAAGATCGCTGAACAAACATCTAGTGAGAATCTATGAGGAGAGAGTTCAGAGTATCCCTCCCTGCCAATCCAAGTCCATATAGTAATGGCAGTTTCAGTTATAAAACATAGGCAGTCATTTTTACAAAAATGTTTGAATTATCCATCCTCTGCATGTTTATCTCTTTTCAGTTTCTTGCTTTTTAAAATTGGACTGATGTTGCTGATCATTTTGTCAGTTGACAATACTGTTAACATACAATTTATGTAAACTATAACACAAGGAATGTAATTACATATAGTCTTGGCCTTTTTTATATGATTTGATGTGGATTTTCCACAATAGACTTTTGCTTCAGTGCAATAAATTATATGTCAGGAACATAGTTTTGTAGTGAGCCTAGAGAAGAGCCATTTGGTTGCCTCACAGAGAGTTCTCCATCTGGGTATTCTTATAGACGCAATTGTGGTCAATTTTTTCTGTCTCCAGACAGATAGTGAAAGATAAGATTAGTGGTCCAACAGGTGCAATTGCAAAACCTCTTGGATGTGATGGTCCTGGCCAGTCTTCTGTGATTGTTTGTATCCTGTCAGGATTTGGTGAGATGGGCACACTTCCATGCTCAGCCTCTGTTGAGGGTTTTGAGCCCTTCCCAAAGCACCAAATTAAGGTGGATACTGAAGAGGTTTTTTCTCCCTTTGACCTGGAAATAAGATCTTCTGTGGTGGGTGGAGCCCACCCATAGGATTCTACTTTGAGATCCAAAGAAAGTAATCCTCAAAACAGATGCCAGTTTTCTGGGGTGGGGGGCTCATTCACAGGGAATGATGGCCCAAGGCATGGAGGAAGCTTTCCACAGTATTAATTGCCTGGAGCTGAAGGCGATCCAGTTGGGGTGGTTAGCCTTTCAGGAGAGCTTTCAGGAGTGATTCTTCAGTGGAACAGGCTTCCTTGGGAGGTGGTGGGTTCTCCTTCTTTGCAAGTTTTTAAGCAGAGGCTAGATAGTCATCTGACAAATGCTGATTTTATGTACTTAGGCAGATTGTGAGTGGATGGGTAGGAAGGGATGTGCCAGTGTTTGTCTCTTGTGGCCCTTCCTTGCATACCTAGGGAATTACTCATTGCCACTGTGGGGTGGAAGGTGAATTCCCTCCAGGTCATGCTGAATTCTAGAGATTTTTGGTGGGGAGGATCACTTGGGCATGAAATTGGGGTCACTGTGGGTAGGCAGGTAATTGTGAGTTCCTGCATTGTGCAGAGGGTGGACTGGATGACCTCGGGGGTACTTTCAACTCTATGATTCTATTATTCTAGTGGCATTCTGATTCGTAAGGACGTGACAACAAAAGCCTGTATGAACAGGCAAGGGGGCACAAGGTTCAAAAAGCAACAAAGAGGCCAGCCAATTTTTTCTTGGACAGATACATCTGAGCTCCATCAAGGCGATACATCTGGCTGGAGTTGACAACTTGGTAGAGGACTGTCTATGCAGGAGAAAGCTGGCAAATTTGTTTCAAATTTGGACAACCAAAGTGAGACCTCTTTGCATTTGAACAAAATTTTCAAATCCAAAAGTTCCTATCCAGGGTCAAGTCTCTGCTAGCATTGTGAGTGGACACTCTAAGCTAATAATGTCCAAGGACACTGCTTGTTTGCTTTTCCTCTTGTGCAAGTCATCCGAAGGGTAGTCCAGAGAATCATTGAGTTGAGGGTGGAGGTGATATTAGTGACCTTCTTTTGGCTTCAGAGGGCATGGTTCCAGGACCTGAAGAGATTGTCTGTAGTGGATCCTTGGAAGATTCCTTTCAAGCAGGACCTAATGTCCCTGGAATCAGTTCTCCACCCAAATCCAGACCTCTTGAAGCTCACAGCTTGGAGATTGAGATGGGGCTGTGGAAGGAACTGGGTTATCAGGACTATAGATACCCTAGTGGCATCTCAAAAGGGTATCACAATCATCAGAGTTTATAATAACACTTGACAGGTTTTCCATACCTGGTGTGGTTGCAGATGCACACAGGTAGCTGATATATATTAGCCTTCCTACAGGAAGGCCTGACAAGAGTCTCAGTATTAGTACCCTTAGGAGACAGGTGGCAGCGATTTCAACAGCTAAAGGTGCTAGGAGGGGAAAACTTATGTTGTTAGATCCCCATATCAAAAGATTTCTTAGATGAACTTCCCTGCTGAACTCTCCTTGAGTACATTGGTTTCCAATGTGGAACCTTAATATAGCATTGAAAGCCCTTTATCATCCTCACCTACCTCAAAGAGTTTCTGTTGTGGGGAGAGAATGGGTGCATGATTGTAAGCTGCTTTGAGATTCCTTAGATTAGTCAAAAGCATAGCCCCAAAACTCCACCTCTTCTTCTTCTCCTCTTCAAATCATGTTCCTTTTAAATTATGTTCCTTCTTTGAGTTTTGGAAACAAAAACAAATCTGAAGGGGCAAGATCAGTATGGGGAAAAGTTTCCCAATGAAATTCTCATTGTACAGCCCTTACTACTCTTGAAGAATGAGCAGGCACATTGTTGTGATGGAAAAAGTTCCTTGGTGCAGGTTTACTGGCATTTTTCTCACCAATGCAGTCTTCAGTTTTTTAAACACTTCTTCACAATAAGACTCTGTGATCACCCTGTGTCCTTCAAGGAAATCATTTTGTTTGTAATAAACATTGTGTTTGGAATAAATCCATGGATTTATGAACTGAAACCCTAGTAGCAATACATTTTGACTTACCCTTGTATTATAGGTTCATAAAGGTAAAGGTATCCCATGTGCAAGCACTGGGTCATGTCTGACCCTTGGGATGATGCGCTCCAGCGTTTTCATGGCAGACTCAATACAGGGTGGCCTTGCCAGTGCCTTCCCCAGTCATTACTGTTTACCCCCCAGCAAGCTGGGTACTCATTTTACCGACCTCAGAAGGATGGAAGGCTGAGTCAACCTTGAGCCGGCTGCTGGGATCGAACTCCCAGCCTCATGGGCAGAGCTTTCAGACTGCATGACTGCTGCCTTACCACTCTGCGCCACAAGAGCCACAGGTTCATATTTTTTGCCGAAAACATCAAATGTTTGTTCTAGAAGAATGTAAAGGAAATTTTGGGTCATGCCTTCCCTCGCTAAAGGGAAATTTTCACTGGTTGTTGTTGTTGTTGTTAAGTGCGAAGTTGTGTCCGACCCATCGCGACCCCATGGACAATGATCCTCCAGGCCTTCCTGTCCTCTACCGTTCCCCGGAGTCCATTTAAGTTTGCACCTACTGCTTCAGTGACTCCATCCAGCCACCTCATTATCTGTCGTCCCCTTCTTCTTTTGCCCTCAATCGCTCCCAGCATTAGGCTCTTCTCCAGAGAGTCCTTCCTTCTCATGAGGTGCCCATAGTATTTGAGTTTTATCTTCAGGATCTGGTCTTCTAAGGAGCAGTCAGGGCTGATCTCCTCTAGGACTGACCAGTTTGTTTGCCTTGCAGTCCAAGGGACTCGCAAGAGTCTTCTCCAGCACCAGAGTTCAAAAGCCTCAATTCTTTGACGCTCGGCCTTCCTTATGGTCCAACTTTCACAGCCATACCTTGTAACTGGGAAGACTATTGCCTTGTCTAGATGCACTTTTGATGGCAGGGTGATGTTTCTGCTTTTTAGGATGCTGTCTAGATTTGCCATAGCTTTCCTCCCCAGGAGCAAGCATCTTTTAATTTCTTTGCTGCAGTCCCCATCTGCAGTGATCTTGGAGCCCAGGAAAATAAAATCTGTCACTACTTCCATTTCTTTGCCATCTATTTGCCAGGAATTGAGAGGGCTGGATGCCACGATCTTCGTTTTCTTGATGTTGAGTTTCAAGCCAACTTTTGCACTCTCCTCCTTCACCCGGGTCAAAAGGCTCTTCAGTTCCTCTTCGATTTCTGCCATTAGAGTGGTATCATCTGCATATCTGAGGTTGTTGATATTTCTCCCTGCAATTTTGATCCCAATTTGTGACTCATCTAACCCCGCCTTTCTCATGATGTGCTCCGCATACAAGATAAACAGGCAAGGCGACAGTATACAGCATTGCCGAACTCCTTTCTCAATTTTGAACCAATAAGTGATTCCTTGCCCGGTTCTCATGGGCCGTTGCTTCTTGACCTGCATATAGGTTTCTCAAGAGACAGATAAGATGCTCTGGTATTCCCATCTCTTTAAGAACTTGCCACGGTTTGTTGTGCTCCACACAATCAAAGGCTTTAGCATAGTCAATGAAGCAGGAGTAAATGTTCTTCTGGAACTCCCTAGCTTTCTCCATGATCCAGCATATGTTGGCAATTTGATCTCTAGTTCACTGGTAGCAGATTCCTATTTTCAGCAGACATATAATGTTTGTAAATTTATTATTTTTATTTATAAGAATTTTAAACACTTTTTCTTAAGGTTATGTTATGGCAAGGTTATGGCTAACCATTATTTTTTCAAGTTCTTGGCTATTATGCTATATCTTCAAAGCTGTGCTAAAGAATGAGCTCATCTTTGAAATGGAAGAAACTGCAGACATGGAACCTGCAGTGTTGAGGGGGAAAAAGCAAAAATGATATATTGGAGAACGTCCTCCCACATCCTAATTAGATTTTCTAGGCAGTGTGTTACCGTCAAACTGTGTGCCTATTTTAGCCTAAAATTATATAAGTTCAGTTTGCATCACTATTTGAAACAACTGTGGTCAAAATTACATGTTACTAATCCATTTTGAACCATCTGACTATTGAGTGTCAAAAAAGATGGAAATTATTTTAATTTATTTAGTAAAGTTTTATGCTGCCTCTCTAGGGAATCCATCTGAGGTTGCTTACAAAATAAAATTATTTGATTCCCTCATTTAATATTAAGTGATTACATATTTTTGTGTTGGCATTGCCAAAAAGAAAGAGCTGAACAAATTCTTATCTACTTTGGGATGGTCATATTGAGTACACCTCAGTAGAGTTTTGATTGCTGTCATTCTTGCTGAGAGAATGAGATAGTAACAAAGGTAGCAAGTCTTAAGCATACACATTCCACCACCTTCATGATGTGCAAATGAAAAACTTGATAAAGGTATATGGGCCTCATCTATATTTATACAAGGAAGCTCCCTGAGCCTGCAATTCCAATATTGGAATGAAAGGAGTGAGTCAGTTTTAGGATCAAGGATACATATACTTAAAAATGGTAGAAATTGCCATTTTTCTGAGCTGCATGCCTGCCATTACTGATTTTTCTTATTGAGGAACTGGTTTGCTGAGAAGGTGATTTAGAAATATAACAACAACCCTTGATAAGTTTCCAAGGAATTTAAAAATTCTCTGGAACAGAGTCTGGAAACCACTAGTGTTGGGCTGCTCTCAGATACCATAATACTCTATAAAACCTGTAATAAGATTTTCACTGCAATTAGCTGTTTTATTGATGTTAAGTATTTGGGTATAGCATTAAAGAAGTCTTACTACAAACTCTTCATCTTAGCTTGCAGACAAGAGTGTTGAATAGAGTGTTTCGGAATTGATGGTCTTAGTTTTTGCATAATTTATAATTGCAGTAATACTGTCTAATGTTTTTTCCTGGAAATTCTCATTAGACTTGGTGCTGAACTAGAAGATTTCAAACAGTTTTTGATGGAAGTGTAGTATGCATATAAATCCACACACAAGTGTTTGTGTGTGATGCCTTTGTGCATATCTTTACACATAAAGATAGAACAGCAAGGTTCTTTCAGTCATTTGATCATTATATTGCTTTAACAGATCTCTCACATATTCTGTGCTGTTTTTAATTCAGTTTATCAGTTCAATTAAGAGAATACCATACATTTTTTCAAAATTCACATTTCGGTTTATTTCTTGGGCAGGCTACATTTAAAATGTTAATTATAGCTGTAATGTGTTCTGTAAAAGTGGTTTGGAGTGGCTGCTGAGGCAATTCTGTTGGGTTGCCATAGTGATATGCTTGAGGTACATTACCAAGGTAATATGTGTGTAAGAAGCTGTTGGCCACTCTCTGCTTTCTGACGCAGCTGCAGAATTCTGGTATGGCTTGGATTCCAGAGTAACGTTGTAGATAGATAAGTGTCAGACAGGGATATTCCAAGATGGCTTTTTCAAGGAGCAACTGCATGTTTAGACAATATGTTTTATATTCTGCCTGGAGTCTTTGGGACACAGTGAGAAAAAGGGGCAAAGAATTTTACAGAGTATTTTTGTTTTGTTTTTGTCTGGTATATTAACTGTTCATCACAGACCATTAATGTTTTTAAATTGCTCGTGGGTAAAGTGGGTTGAAATGCCACAATAGTTAAATTGACTTAAGGAATGGTAGATGCTTACAAAGATATTTGGATTTTAATAGAATGTTAATTTAATCAGAAGGGTTCATACCAGAAGAACTGCTTGTCCCTATATGAACCTGTGTAACAATTTAGACTATAATAATAGTAATTTCTTTCAGTTTCTTCACACACTAGGGTGTAGATAGATATGATTTGCTTGTAGGCTTCATTTATATCTCACCTTTCTTCCCGATGGAGACCTAAAGTAGATCACATCATTCTCATTTGCTCCATTTTATCCTTACAATAACTCTGTGATGTAGTTTAGGTTGAGAGTATGTGACTGGCACAAGGTCACCAACCAAGCTTTCATGGTAGAGTGGTGCTTTGAACCTGGATCTTCCAGATCCTATTCTGACACTCTGATTACTTAACAACACTGGCATATGTTTATGGAACATCCACTCTAAACATATCAGAAAGACCACTTTATCAATAGCTGTGAGACAAAGCATGCCTGCTTCCTCCCTTCAGGGGTTAATGTGTGTACTACTAATATTCTATCCTGCAAGCGTTACTAATTGGGCCTCTTAGCCTGCAGACCTCCACTTATTGTCTTCAAGGTTAAAATATGGAAGGGGCTAATTGGCTATTCATGAGAACTTGTGAGCCACTAGATAGGAGGGAGAGAATCAGGACCAGTGAGGTGATTTTTCAGAGAGTTCTAGCCAGGATGTATCCTGATTGGTTCATCATCATTGCTTGATCCAGGTGGGCCAATAATTTGGCCTATCAGTTTGAAACAAGAGAGACTAGCTTGGATCCTGATAGACTAAAGGCCTACGCTTATGATCTATGGATTTTCAAATATACAACACCATGGAAAACACTTGAGCTGAGGCCTGCAATTTCATGACTGTAAGATTGTGTTATCTAATAGAACTTCTGAATGTCAGACAGTTAAGCTAGTATTTATTTTCTGTGTGACTTGCTTTTGGACACCTGTGTTACTTATTGATAAATTGATATTCTGAAATTTGTTCTAATAAACATGGCATATATTTTTATAGTGACTGTTTCTTGTGCACAGTAACCTTGGGAATGCAGGGCATTCAGGTCTGGAGAGTCTGACAGTTTGGGGGAGTTATTGAGGAGGAGCAGGGTGATAAATTTCTTTTTGTGAACTGTGTTGGCATTTTAAAATGTTCTTAAAAGTGTTTATATTTGTTTAAACTAGATATTATCACCCATCTTGGGTTCTAGATTTCAGCAAGAAAGGTAGGTTAATAAATATTTCACATACATAAATGTGTAGTAGTAATGAATATGTTCCAGTCAAAAATAATTATATAAACTCTCCTGAAATGAATGATTTTTAAAAGTATAAAGGAAGATGCAGGTAATTTTGTAAGACAATATGGCAGTCTTTCCAAATATTGAATGGTTCAACTCTATGATTATAAATTAATGAATTCCAAAACAAAAGAGTTTATTTTGAGACAAAAAATAAAGGCATAGATGAATGTTATTACAAAAAGGGTTGGTTTTCTTTACCTTTGATATTACTTAATACCCAATGCTTTTCTAGTGGGGCTGTCTCCCCACTCTCACAGCATTTATCAAGAGCAGAACAACAGCTGGTTTGCCATTTTTTATAAATTATTCTAGAGTCCCATTGGGTTGTTTCTAGCATAAATCACTGAGATGGCTTATCCCCTTCTTCCAGCTAGGTGACTTGTCCTGACAAACCTAGAAATGTTTAACAGGGTGTTGATACCAGCTGACAAAGTCTATTATGTTTCTTAGAATTTGTAAGACTTTAGGGATATTACATCTACTACCTTGCTTTCTGCAAGCTAGCATATTCCTGGAAGAGAGGGGTATGTAGTAGGGGATTGCATTTGGATTTGCCCAAACAAAAAATATACCCCCCAAAACCCTTATGACCCATTATTCACGGGCCAGAATGCCCGCACTGGCGGTGGCAGGGCTTTGGGGAAAAATCCCCGATAACACTCGCTGCCAATGCCAGCGCTGGCATGTCCCGGCCCAGGGCTACAGAAGGCCCACGTTAAGCAAATGCAGGAACTTCTGCAGCTTCCTGGTTACTCCGGGCAGCGGCAGGGGCTGGGGCTGGGGCGGGGCAGTGCTGTGCATAGTTGACAGCGCCGAGACTTTCTGCCTCCCCAGCCCCAACCTACGGTGTCCCTGTAGTGATACTGCACGCCCCTGCGGGCTCCACAGAGCCACGGAGCTGGCAGGGGCAACCCCCTGCCCTGCCAGAGCGTGTGGAGGGGGCTTGGCCCCCCCACTCCCCTCTGACCCCTCCCCGCCTCTCCCCCGCCACTGCTGCTTACCTTGGCTGGCAGTGTCCTGGGCCTCCTGGCCCCGGCTCAAAACACACACACTCTACGCCAGGGCAGCCCTACATACCCCGCCCCCGTGCATACACAGGGAATGGCGGGGCATCTTTCCCCGCCACAATGGCACAGCGGCAGCGCAGAGTAGCTGCCGCCGTGGATAAAGTAGCCCAGAGTAGCTGCCGCCGTGCATATGAGTGTTTTCTGTGAATATTTTGTCATCCCAATTGTATCCAGAATTTTCTGAGAGAACTGGAAGCAACCCCCTACCCCAAAAAAGAGAAGATATTCAGGAATTACTGGCAAACTCAGCCAGATTGACCCTGCCTCTCAGTTGTTTTGGGGCTTCTTTCTGCATTCCCTTTAAACATAGGACATGTTTTAATGGACAGCAGAAGACACCCTGCAAAACAATGGGGGGGGGACATTCTCCCTGCTGGCTCAGCTGGGGCTTCTTCAGGCTGTTCAAGCAACAGCCCTAGCAAACTGCTAAAAAGAGTCTTAGCTGATCCTAAGGGGAGAGTTCTCCCTGCAGGATCATCTGCTTTATACTCTTTGTCGGGTAGTCCCATAGTACCTGGGGGTACTATGCACTGGGGAAAACCTCACAAATACCTGGCAAAAAACCTCACATGTTTTTCTTGGTGTCTGCACGTGGCACATTTTTCCCCACACAAGCCCCATAGTTATATTTTTGGTTTGCATGGCACTCACCCCTCATGGCAGTGAGCACACATTTTCTGCATTGTTTCCTCACATTATTGTAAACTTGCTTTGCTACAACTTTTTCCTTTACTCTGATTCTAGGGATGCTTTTGCGTGCATAAACATGATTGTGTTTTTTCTCTCCTCTGTGCTATCGTACATGAATGTGTGAACGGAAAGACACCCCCCCCCCGTTTATATTCCCTCATCCATCAATGAGAACTCAAGGCATCCCTTTGTTTGGCATGACACCTCTCACCTCTGCTATTACAACATTATGCCAGCAGAAAGTGATTCTGTCATTCCCTAAGACAGTGGTCCCCAACCTTTCCGCATCGGGCCGCGCCCCCGCGGACCGCGCCCGTGCGGGCCGCGCCCACGGATCGGGCCGCGCCCGCGGGCCGCGCCCACACCGCGCCCGCGGATCGGGCCGCACCCGAGCCGCGCCCGCGAGCCGCGCCCGGGCCGCGCCCACGGATCGGGCCGCGCCCGCGGATCGGGCCGAGCGGGCGTGGCCCGCACAGGCGCGGCCCGGCCCTGATTCCCTCTCCCCGCCTCCCGCAGTAAGAAGCTTCCCGGGCTGCAAGCTTGCGGCCTGGGAAGTTTTTTACTGCGGGGGCGGGGCGGGGAGACGGAGCCGCGGCCCGGTGCCATGGCCTTTGCGGCCCGGCACCGGGCCGCGGCCCGCAGGTTGGGGACCACTGCCCTAAGAGGCATTTCAATCCACTCTCTATGAGGAACAGTTTAGGAACAGGTAGTGTTGGCAGTCAAAAGGCTGTGTGCTCCTGTGGAAATTCCTTATTGAATCCTCCATGCTCATGAATTACAATTCCCATGTGGCCCTTCCAACAGTATGACAGTCATACTGACAGTCAGGTGATATTGCAGCTGATACCACCAGACTGACAGCTGATACCACCAATCCTCCCACTTCAGGATTTGCCATTGTTTACTACAACCATAACCGGTTACTACAGTCTACTCTGGTATGCAGAAAAACAGAAACAAAAATGCAGTATCAGCACGTATGCATAAGCAGGAATGTTTTAAAAGGGGGCAATTTAAAAGGGCCAGTGAACTGACTTTGGTGAAAAATGCTAAGTGCATAATACCCCCTGGAAGTTCAAATAAAATGTATACTGCAGGTTAGGAAAGGTACAAGTAGGTATTTAAAACAATGTAATGGAAGTAGCAGAAGGTAAGAGGGATTCCTTTAAGCTGACGTGGTATAGTGGTTAAGAGTGGTGGACTCTAATCTGGAGAACTGGGTTTAATTCCCTCTTCTACATGCAACCAGCTGGGTGATCTAGTCACAGTTCTCTTTGGGCTTTTCTCACAGAACAGTTCTGTTGGAACTCTCTTAGCTTCATCCACCTCACAGAGTGTCTGTTTTTCTTCCTCTTCCTCCTTGTAGTATAAAAGTCTTCAGCTATCACTATTTATCATGGCAGCATTTGATCTGGTAGATCATGAGTGTCTTGCTCACTGCCTTGCCAATGCTGATATACAAGGGATATCCTCCAGGGCCATATACAGAGAATTGCAGTGGGAGAGAGTTACTCATGCCCATGTACCACATGGCACAGTTCTCTCTCACACTCTATTTAACATATTCATGTACTCTCTAGTCTAGCTAGTTCAGGGGTTCAGACTGGGATGGCATCAGTAAGCAACTGACACCCAGCTCTTCTTCCTAATGGACAGCCACCTGAACTCTCCCCCAGAAACATTTGCCATATGTTGGGAAGCTGTGATGGTCTGGCTTAAGCAGAGCTGTCTGAAACTCAACTCCTCCAAGTGGAGGTCCTGTGGCTTGGCAGGAAACAACAAGGCGAGTAAGCATGATTGCTTTGCCTAGATGGTGTGCAGTTCACAGCTGTGCAGTTCGCTAGTAATCTGAACATAACCTTTGACATCGCCTTGTCAATAGAGATATAGGTCACTAAGGTAGCTCAACTACTAGCACTTTACCTGGAACACTAACCACAGATGATTTATGTGATGGTCACCTCCAAACTGGACTTCTGTAATAGGCTCTATACAGGCCTTCTTTTGGCGCTGATCCGGAAACTGGAACTGGTCCAGAATTCAACAGTATTACTTCTTACTCGTACACCATGGGGGAGCCACATCTGGCCTGCCTTGAGGCAGCTGCACTAGCTCTCGGTTGAGTTTTAAATTTGCTTCAAGGTATTGGTGCTAACCTTCAAGGTCATATATGGCCAGGGCCCAGAGGGACCGCTTGGCTAACTATGTCCCCCAGTCTGCTTGAACAAACTGGTGATCCCTGGTCCAAAAGAAGTACATCTGACCTCATCCAGGGCCAGAGCCTTTTTGGCCTGATTAGATGCATAGCTGTTTAAACAGAGAACTATGAATTTTTAAAAGGAAAAGTTAGTGGTCATCGTGGGACCTTTAAAACAAGGAGAATGGAGATTGGGCTGCCTGTCTTGATTGACAGGTAGAAGAGAGTCACATGTAAAGCACATTACTCTCTTCCGTTATTTCCAGCAAGCAATGTGGAGGGTGAGAAGCGTGAAAAGGCAGCAGACTAGAGCAAGGCAGCTAAAAGGTGAGGAGGGGCTGAGAGGCTACGCTGGTATAACGCTATTTTTGCTGATGTGCAGAAATGGCTTAAGAATTTAGTGTTCCTGATGAACCAACAGGCCAAACAGTTGGTATGATTGTTTTTAGATTATATGGTTTTCAAGTTTTTATATTTTATATTTAATTTTTGTATTTATTTTTGTATTTATTATATATGTTTATAAACCAAATGTTGGAAGCCTTCCCAAGCCAGCTGGGAAGGGCTGGATATGAATGGAAAAATAAATAAAGGCAGTGTTGGCTCCTAAACAAATTGTGATTAGTTTCTGTTCCAGTGATAGGGATTCTTAATCACAATTTAATCCCAGTTTCTGAGTGGGAATAAACCTCAGCTGAAGTGCATCAAGCCATCAGCTACAAAACAGTAAGTGCAGTTGAACAGGCTGAACACTCCTCATTTTCCTAGTATAGAGGACCAGGATATGCAAATGACTAAATTCAAACAGAAATAGATTTGGGAATTAAGGCTAACTGAATTGTAGGCAAGCCAAAAAAAATTCTAGGCAATTTTATATATATATCCTTGTCTATGGCCCAAGTATAATGCTGCCCAATCTCCTAACTGTGTTAGAAGACTAGCCAGGCTGTGCTCCAATCTCCTCTGTCTCCTAACCATGCTCTTCCCTTTCATTCATTGTCCAGGCTAAACATAGTTAACATTAAATCTCCATTGGCATTTTAACTAACCAGAGTTAGTGAAAATGCTAGCTGAAATACAATATGACTTAAATTTTTCATTCATATAATGTTTATGCCATTACTTTGGTTCCATCTCATTTTTTGTTGTTGCTGTTAATTTTTTTTTGTTTCTTTTTTACATTGTTTATGCACAATTGACAGCAAAAGGAGACAAAATGGTGAGTAAATAGACTCACATGTTCATTTGTTTGCAGGAGAACATTTGCTGACTAATGGGAATATTTGTATCAAATGAACCTTTGTGAAATTAGGTCTCGTCTTTAGTCAGCTCCAGATGTGAAATAAAAAATAAACACATGAAAGTGGAGGAGGAGGAAGAAGGGAGGTGCATGTGGCTTTACAGGTGGCCCATGTCTCCTAAGCAACCTCAGGACAGAAGTCAGCATTGAGTCTACTGTGCCAATGCCAATCATGAAGAAACAAAAAGCTAATTTGCATTTAAAACTAAACAAGCAGTGGACTTACAAGAACTTGCAGGAGCTACATCTCATTTTCTTCTTCCCTACTATATCCTCTTTCCCTTTCCTGAAAGCCCCAATAACTTCTCCCGTATACGTCCTTCTCTCCTTTCCGACCACTCAAGCTACCTTGATTTGTCCCCTGTCATCTACCTTCTGTTCCCTTGGCAGCTTCTTCCCTGAAAAAGTCTGGTCCAGTTCACAGCAAAAGCTTGACTATCAGGGTGGATTAAATTGCATGGTATGGAACCTGTGAGTACTTGTAGGGAATACCATATTTCCCTTGTATTCCTCTCCCCATGTCATTTTCTTCTTCTTCTGGTAACTCCCATATTCGCAGTCTTCCGTATTTCCTTCTTTCCTTTGCATCTGCTCACCAATCCATCCTTTATTTGAACCCCATATTGGACTGTGCTGATATGCCTTTACTTCGTTTATATTGTTTCTGCATAATAGGGGCCCAAAGCGGTTTAAATTATTCTTCTGTCCTCCATTTTATTCTCATAATAATAATCCTATCAACTAGATTATCCTGAGAATGTGTGACTGGTCCAAAATCACCCGATGAGCTTTCATGGAAAGTGGATATTTGAACCTGGGTCTACCGGTTTCTAGTCTGAACCACTAGGTGGCTGGTGTTAAACTGTGGCAAGACTCCAGGCCTGAGTCAGTCATGAAAGTTATCTGGCAACAAGCCAACTACTTGGCCATGGGAAGTCCTCCCTAAAGTCTGAAGTGGTTCTGCCATTCCCCCGGCCTTTTACTAACAGAAGCCAAGGCTTGGAGGCTGACAGTACAGCTGTAATTGCCTTGGATCAGCCATAAAAGGCATTTGTTTCTTAAAACCACAGACACTGCTTCTATTAGTGTGTGTGGAAGATTAACTCTACAGTGGCTTTTTTTTTTTTTAAGATTTCTAATTTTTCTGTAAACTGAGGATTTTCAACTTTGCAAAAACATGGGTCTTTTCTGTTCATGGCTCCGGTCTGTGGATTTAAGTATCCTCCGATTTGGTCACATGGAGAATTAGATATATCAGTGAAACTTTTGCAATATCTCACTTTTCTAAAATCCCAAGTGCTGTTAAAAATCAGAATTGACAATATGAAAAAGAAGTTGGGTTGTCAAATGTTCTCTTTAGAAACCCTTTTTTTGGGTTTTGCTGTAGTACTTTGTTTGGGAAAGACATGCTGCATAATACCGTCTTTGGCTGGTATTTTAAAAGTCTGTTGTTGCGATTATTTCTCATACTCCTGGAGCATAAGTTGCATGTATTAAGAAATGATTTGATATTTAAGTCATTAGAGCCTACCTGTGATATACAAAAGCATGTGGTATATGTTCCTAATTTATGTGCAAATAAGAGAGCCAACGAGGGCAAACAGCAGAGTAGATGTTTTGTAACTACAAGTATTATCATAAATATTTTTAGCTCCTATCAGTCTTTCCTTAAATATTGTATTTTATAAACCAAGTTTGCCATTTGTCAATAGCAATTACCTAGCTATCAGTGGTGATTAAAATTTGTTGGACTTTATTATATATATTATAAATGGACTTTAAAAATAACAAAATGCTTTCAGTCAAGTTCTGATTTTCCCTTCCTGCCAAAAAATCATATTATTTTGTATTGTTTTAAAGATTAGATGGAAACAATAACACCTATGCTAATCTCTCTTGGAGAGCAGTTTGCAATACCATGGTCTGATTTTCGTGCATCCTTTCCTGGAACACAGGAGTTGATAGGATGGAAGGGAAAGAACATAGGGCTTATAGGGAGGTGCAAGAAGTCACTTCAGTGAACTAAACCATTCACCTATTATAGTTATATATATAACTCTGGGGCAAACAGTAATTATCGTGGTGTAATCTGTTTTATACGGTTGTAAAAGTGGAAATGCTTTTGTTTTTATTTTGAGTTATTAGAACTTTACTCATTCTGCCACCTGTTATACAAATACATTTAGTCAGTTTTTGAATATTCGTACTTAAGCATATAGTGCATACACAAAAATATATACTGAAGGAATACTATATCTAGTTCTTCTAATTTTTTCTAATTGTATTTTTTGGCCCAGCTGTCTTGGGACAGAGTACATCACATTAAAACAATATGGTTAAAAACTATTACATTTGTATGCCAATAAAGGTTTTCTGAGTCTAAAACTATTAAATTTTGTATTTACTCGTGTAATATATACACTGTGATTGGTTGTTTGGAACAATCAGTTTGGAAGGGGTTAATCTGTAGAAGGAATTAATCCAGCATCTAGAAATAGCAATTATTGTAAGACCAATTTAAGTGTCATTTTTCTTATTGTATTTCTAGCCAGACTTGCATTTGCTTGGAGCTGAAGCACAAACTATGTGTTGTTGACTTTGATAATGTTCCATGCCTTCGTTTTTTGAGAGTATCCCCGAAAGAAGGTTATGCTAAGTTTCCCAAAATTAGAATTTACCATTTATATACCTGTTGGAATGTAGAAAAATTATCTCTAATATCTCTAATAGGAAAGAGGAATTCTTTGTGATTTTTGTCCCTTTTACAGTGCAAGATTTTTCTTCCAGTCCATATCTTGCAACCAGCATTCCAACCCAACAATGCTGATCATGATTATTCCAGTTTCTTATGGGAAATACTTTGTTCAAATGCACCCTCACATGGTGAGAACTGATATTTATCATGACAGGATACCCTCAGTGTTTTTAAGCCGTCGTAAGACGTTGAACATTTTAAAAACATTTTAGCACAATATTCAGGCAAACAGGTAAAAAATTTAAAAATCCAAGTTACACACATTCTCTGGATTAGCCTTTCTCAACTTTTTTACTGTTGGGAAACCCATGAAACATTTTTTGGGCTTTGAGAAACCCCAGAAGTGATGCAATTTTTCAGAATGTGGTTGGGAAACATAGCTGTATAAACGCCCACCAGAGGCCCCTCCCCATCCCACCCCCTCCAGGCCCATCATTGGCCATTTGGGGAGGACTTGACCATATACTGTCATATCAACTGATAAATGTGTAACACATTTTAAAATTATAAAACATTATCTCCCACCTATTCAGAAGCCCCCTCCAGGACCATCAAGAAACCCTAGGGTTTCATGAAACCCTGGGTGAGAAAGCCTGCTGTAGATTATCAAAATTCCTGTTGTTTTTCCCAACAGTTTTTGAAAATTAATTCCTCCCTTTCAGAGTTTGTTACATTCTCTTTCAAGCTCTCAATACTCTTTCTCCTTTAACACCATACTGCTCCTCCCTTCAATAGGACTATAATATCACTACCTTGCATTCCTGTTTCTCTCCTATCCATAGTTATCTTAACGACTTGGATCGTATAGCAGATTACGGCTATCTGCCTACCCAACAAGATGTGCTTAGAGTTCGAGTTCCAACAACAGGAATTATTGAATATCCATTTGACTTACAAAGTGTCATTTTCAGGTATAGATTCAATTGCTTTTTAAATACTTCATATGTTACTTTTCAGCTTCCTTACCAGGTGTATGAAATATGTTGATTAGCATAGTCATAGAAATTGGTAATTTAAAAATGTACATGTTTTTTGAGAAAACAAACCAGAACATGATTACAACAGCTTTCATATGGGTGCATCTTCAGCTTTGTTACTGTTAACCACAGACAGAAACTTCATGAAGTGTTTGCGTTAATGTGCAAATATGACTTTTGTAGAGTATTCAGTTGCACCTAAAAGTTTTTCCCTGTGTTTTTGCACATTTCTCTATATACACATAATATTTCTATTTCAGGTCCTTCAGTGCCAGTTTAGGATGTGTATGTTACAGATTTCATTCCCAGTTCAGTTTATTGATGTAGAGTACTATGTGTAGTTTTTGGTCAACTTTGATATGTATTTTTTTTTCTTTGTTAGACTGTCACTGGTAGTACATATTTTACAATAATTTAAAGGTTTGAAAGAAAGCAAACCATGTTAATTCAAGAAGAAAACTGAAGTGCTTCGAGCTTTTTAATGCTGTTATAATTTACCTGTAATGTTTTTATAACCTGTTACAAAACCGTTTTTACTTGAACTTGGTGAACTTCTTGTTCCATGATGTATGTGGCATTTAATTTCTTAAAAAAACCTAAAAATGTGTTTCAATAAATTAAGCTGTATTCAGGTAATTTAATGGTGTTGATCTCATTGTAGTTAGATTGAAACATGTTATTGGGTTTGTTAGTCTGACCCTAATTTCTGTAGGTTTCTAAATGTCTTTCATTTAAATTTATGACAGACAATGCTGTATATAGTTATTTGGCTTAGTTACCATTCAAACTGATTTTAAGAATTTGCACAATACTATGTGTTTAATTATAATTTTTATATCTTAGTTTCTTTATCTTTGTGGATTTTGCTAACATTGCAGAATGGTGGATGTGGGAGGCCAAAGATCAGAGCGAAGAAAATGGATACACTGCTTTGAAAATGTCACATCTATCATGTTTCTAGTAGCCCTTAGTGAATATGATCAAGTACTTGTGGAGTCAGACAATGAGGTAAGCAAAGGTTTTTTAAAAACGTACTCTTCAGCATAAGGAAGTATCTGCTCCCATATAAGCCTTCTAAGGTGCTCAGATGTTCTTAAGGCATTCTGATGCTGCTCTAAAAAGTGCAAACAGGAACTTTTTCATGATAGCACCAGTGATGTGAAACACCCTGCTCAAACAGGTTTCTTAGAATGGCTATCCAGTGATCTTTCAGAAACATATATATGTGTATAAAATATTATAGGGATGTTGAGGGCCATGGCTAGGTTATATGTTTTTGGTGGTTTAGAAGAATTTTACTGCTGAAATTGTTTTGTATGGATTGCTAGTGTCTTAAATTGTTCTGCTATGTGTTTGAATTACTTTTAGGGCCTTGAGGGGTAGAAAGGTGGCATACAAATCCATCAGGAACAGTGCAGGATACAGAATTTAGGGGACTCAGCCTGCAAGTAGGGGGGAATAAGCAGAAACTTTAATTTTTTTATATCTTATATCTTATTTTATATATCTCAGTAATTTTATATTTCCTTTGTGGAAGAGCTTGGGTAAAGAAGGAGAATTTCTGCAGATTTCCCCTCATGATGCACCCCACTGAATTTCTGAGACTTTTGACTCTCAGGAACTCTTCTTGCAAGAAGTTAAAGTAGGTTGAAGGGAGACATTAATCTTATGAACATTCCATATATAGGATTGATCTTCGTGTTTATAATATTCTCTAAGTATACAATGATTGTGAATCCCTAGGAAACTTCAGATTTGCAAGATCTACTTCCCTGAATGGAAATTAATTTAAGGTTCTGCAAAGCAGTAGTTACCTGTAGCTAGTACCAAAGTGATATTGGGTTTCATGGTGGATTGAAGTTCTCTAAAACAGCTGTCCCCAACCCCCGGTCCGGAGACTGGTACCAGTCCGTGGATCAGTCGGTACCGGGCTGCGGCTCATCCTCCTCCCCGGCTGCTGCCTCTGGGGGTGCCCTGCCAGTCTGCCGCTGGCTCACCTTTGGTGCTCTCCAGCAGCCACCGTGACTTGGGCTCCCCCTCAGCATGGCACTGCACAGCTGCTGCTGGCAGCACCCCTCAGTGGGCGGTGGGAAGTCGGGTGTGCCGGCTGGAAAGCAAGCGGAGCAGGGGCTCAGGCGGCGGTGACGTCCCTCGGCAAAAGACTAACCCCCCCCCCGGGTGTCAGTAAAATTGTCAAACATGGACCGGTCCCCGGTGATAAAAAGGTTGGGGATCACTGCTCTAAAAGAATGACTATAAAATTAAAATGAAATAAACTACTGCATGATCTCAGATTAGAGCAAATTCACACATTTATCATACAGTATCAACTAATGATTCAACTGTATGAAACTGTTGTGATTTCACATCTCCTTATCAGTTTTTCAGTGACGGCTTCTACTTTCACTTGAATATTGCTGAGAGACTTCCACACATTATAGTGCTTCGTTCACCTCAAGTCCCTTAAATCCTAATGTGTGCTGTGAGTTCTTTATTTGGAGCTTCCAGCTATTTTTGAAACTTCTGGTGCATGAGAAAATTGTTACCTAGGTAAAATTGCCCATTTGTCAGGCTTGCCATGTATAGAGTACCCTTTATATGAAGAATTAAAAGATGAATCCCAAGGATCTTTTGGATTTGTTAGATACATGGACCCCAGCTTGGCATAAGAAATAATAAACCATTGAGGAGGAAAAGATGTAAAGGAGGTACTTAACCAGCAAGTAACTTTATTATTCTACTTGTGAAATAGAAAATAAAAATAAAAACAAAATACAATGCAGTGAGACTGAACTGCTCAATTGGAAAAGTACCATGGCAGCTCACATCTGACATTCCAGTAACAATAAATCACAGCCCTAATGTGTAGCTATGTTACCTGTGACCAAATGACCAATTTAACTTATTCCAGATTAGATGCTGCCCATGTGGCCTGTCCTAAGCAAACCAATGGGCAAGAAAGCAGTAAATGAGCAAAAAGGAACCAGAACATGTGGTGGTATCAATGAGGAAAGAATTTTTTTTGGGGGGGATACATCGGGGAAAGATCAGATGGCAATAAATGACGCAGCTCGGGGACAGTAGACGGAGAACCGAATGATGCAGCTCGGGGACAGTAGACGGAGAACCGAATGATGCAGCTCGGGGACAGTAGATGGAGAACTGAAGAACTCAAGGAATGAGGAGTACAAAGAAGGATGTGGAGGGTTAAATCTGGGAAAGAATCCAGGATGGGAGAGAGAAGAACATGCTCTGTCTTGAAGAGAGGAAATTCTGTCGTGAATCTGGAAGGAAAATACTAGAGGTAATAGAGGTGAACCAACTACAATAATGCAGTGTTTGAGATTACTTTCTTGTGCACCTAGAATGACCTAGCCATCAGTATGGTGAGTTTTCCTGCTATTAGCCAAATGTGATACAGAAATACAGAAATCTGCAATAGCATTGAACCACACGTACATGCTGTGTATTATTATTGTTGTTATTTTATTGAATTTCTATACCACCCTCCCAAAAGGCTCAGGGCCTTAAAATGTCATGAATATACATAGAAATCCAGTGTGAGTAACATAACAATGGATCCCAAATTGAAAATAACAAAAAACTATAACAGGTTCACAGTTGTGACAACAACTCTTAACTTTTAACATGAACTTGTGAGAGGTCAGCATGGCTCAGATCGTGAAGGGGCAGTTTGGGGGATCAACAGATGTTGAGTCAGCCGGTCTCAACCAAATGCCTAGTGGAGGAGCTCCCTTTTACATGCCCCTTGGAATTGTGGAATTCAGGAAGGGCCCTGATCTCTTCACCAGGCGGGGGCCTTGTTTCACCAGGTGGGGGCCAGGACCAAGAAGGCTGTGGCCCTGGTTGAAGTCTGAGATGTTGTTTGTGTAGGCCTATTGAGGGCAGGGTTGAGTTTGCTGCAGGGTTCTGGTGGTGGGTGTCGGGCCAAGGTGATGGTGGAGGGCTCCAGCATTGACTGCGTGGGGTTAGCGTGGTCTGGTTTTTGCAGGGTTCTGGCAGTCATCCGTGCTTGTTGAGGTTGAGCCTTGATGCTTGTTTCTTTCATCTTCACCCTTTATTCTTCCCACTTCTTTGTTCCAGTGTGTGAATTTTTCTGTTGTTGGTTGTGTCTGATCAGAATCTTTGTTGTTGGGTTAGTAGTTTGCTGTTGATAATTTTGCCATTGTCAGTTTCTTTCCAGGGTTGTCTGGGATCGTCTTTTTTCTTGTTTAGTCCGTCAGATTATTGCTTCTTTATGGTTTCTAATTTTTTTGCTGAATTTTATGGCAATTTGGATGGTATTTATGGTGGTTTAAATGTTTTGTGTAGGAACATTCTAGTTATGTGAGTGCTCTGGCCACCATCTTGAAAGCCGTTGTTGCTGTTGCTATTTATTCAGCTTGTATACCGCCCATTATGCAATGGGCTCAGGCTGGTTCACAACAATAGGATAAATAAAACAATCAATAAAACTAAACAGCATAAAATTACTAAAATTACAGGTAAGCTGTCTGGGGGAAGCCCAAAGTCCTTCTCCAACTGGCTGATATGCTAAAAAAGAGAAACTGTGCTAAGAATTTCAGTTGGCCATTTTCTTGGTTGCAGAGAGAATTTATGTATAGGAGTCTTTACCTTAGCTATACCTCCTGTTTCATTTAAGCCAGAAGAAGGGATAAAAATAGCCATACTACTCATAACTGTTGGTTGGTTATTGTTATCTTATATGCTTAGTGTTTGCTTGTTTTCAGTCCTTCCTAAAGATTGGCCTTGCTGTTTGAGTCATACTACTTTACCCTGCCTTTTTGATCCTAAAATGGGGGTTTGAGCAAGCCTAATAGTCTTGCCTGTGGCTTGTAAAGATTACATATCCAGTAAATGCAAGCTCATGCCTTCCTTCCTCCTATCATAATAGCCTTGTTTGTATTCTCTATGTTCACTAAGAGGAAATAGCAGATAAAAATTGACATGTGTAATTTATATAATTTGAAGAACAGATGGTACAAAAAAAAACCCTGAGATGTGCAGGAGAAAGGCAGGCATATAAATATTTTAAATAAATAAGTACCCTCTATACAGCAGTGTTTGGTAGCCTCTAGTTTTGACTAATAAGTAGTTTAATTGTCTAAAAACTGTATTCTTATCAATTTTATGTTGTAATAACTACCAGTGGTCTTAGCCAAGAAAAAAGGTTAATCACCAAAGGAAGTGTAATCTTGATCTAGATAAGATCTCCATCTCTTAGGAAATGTGCTTTGGCCAATTCCTAACATGCAAACATGAAATCGAGCAAAGATTTAGTTGTCCCTCCCAGCCTTGATCAAGCAACAAGAAACCTGTTTCTTATTCCCTCGGTAGAAAATAAACGGTCATTGGGGGCATGTATATATGGGTTATCTCTAGCTCTCTGTTTTATCTAAAGAGATAAGTTTGGTCCAGGAAGCCCCCTGTCCATTAACCTTGTCTGTGCTGCTCTTCTGCTGAACACAGAAGTGTTCAAACTGCCATTGAGGTCACACAGAAGCCTATTTCTTGTGTTCTTATCATGATAAACTTCTATTGAGGACATGAGCGAAGAATCTGGACAGCTCAAAAAATTTCAGCAAGTAAACCGTATTTTCAAAAGTTCATCCCTAATTATATGATTTCTTTTTTGTGTCATGATAGTTTAAATTGATTTCTTAATCCATAAATAATTGTGTAAACTGTCATCTGGGTGTGCTGATTCAAATTTTACTATGCTTTGTCTTGAGTTTCTTTTCTTGTTCACAAATACAACTGCATTTATTAAGAATTGTATGTTCTTTCATATACCTCTTTGGTACAAAGCTTGTTGGATCAGTGTGTATTAAATTTGGTATACATTTTCTTAGTCTTTCTGACACTACTGTGGCAAAGACTTTATAATTATATTCAGTAGAGAGATAGGTCTACATGACTGTGGCAGCGTTGTATTGCTGCCTCTTTAATATATTAACATTATACACCTCTTGTTTACATTTTTCTATGTTCTGATGTACATTTTTTGGTTGGGGTGTCTTAGATATTCTCTTATTCCTTTTTTTCTGAGAGAGTTCTTTATGTATAACCTGGAAAGAGCATTGATAAATAGTTCTTGCATTTCTTTTTCTGCATATGTAATTTGATCTCTTCTTTACATATGGTATTACTCTTTTTTCTTTCCCCTTCCTAAGACAGTATGCCAAGTATCTGCCAGGTTTACTTGCATATACAAAACGCCTTTGTTTAGAAAGGTAGAGCTTAGGCCCTACCTACTTGAAGGACTGTTTACCTCCTTCTGACCCCCGTAGGGTACTCTGCTCTGCGGGTATGAATTTGCTGATGGTCCCAGGGCCCCAGGAAGCACCTGGCCTTGACCAGGGCTAGGGCTTTTTCTGTCCTGGCCCCTACCTGGTGGAATAAGCTCCCTGAAGAGCTGCGGGCCCTGTCGGAGCTATATGAGTTCCATAGGGCCTGCAATACGGAGCTCTTCCACCAGGTGTTTGGTTGAGGCTGGGTGGTGGTCCCAGGGTATCAGATCAGGTTCACCTCCCTTAAGGCACAGTATTAGACTGTGCTCGGAGCCATCAGACAATCTCTACCCCCTGGTTTCACCATCACAAATGTTGTCATCTGAACCGATTCCAATGGTTCCTCTGTCAGGAGAGGCGTCTTTAGTATATTAAAGCCATGCTACAGAGTTATAAATTCCAGGTTTGGGGAATTGGGGAATTGTTTTAGGTTATTCTTGTATATTATATGTGGTTTTATTGAATTGGATATTGTTTTATGTTAAATGATTGTGAACAGCCGCAAGCCAGCTTGCTGGGAGCAGCAGTATAAAAATCCAATAAATAAATAAATTCTGTACCTGTTCCATTTCTAATGTGTCTGTCTGTTTGTTGTTTTGTTTTGTTTTATGAGAAATCTTTGTTAGTGTGCCCTTATTGGAGGTTTTGTTTGTTTTTTGCTCTTGCTCCAATCTCTTTATTTTTCCTACCAACATCTTGGTTTGTTCTGATTTTTCGCTTTTCTTTTTGGCGGCAGCTGCTAATAAGATTCCTCTCATAAAACCCCTGCATACTTCCCAAATTGTAGCTGAGAACATTCCTTCTGTATTATTTATTTTTAAATTTTTATTTCCATATTTATTTATTTATTTGTTACAGTTATATACCGCCACTTCCAGCGTGCTGGCTCATGATGGTTTACATCCAATAAAAAAACATAAAAACATCATCAAAGCACATAAAACCATCAAAATTACATAAATTACAAACATCAAAACCATAAGTTGTCTTGTAATAAAGGAGCATAATTTAATCTCCATCTTCCTCATAGTTTTCTGTTCCATTGCTAAATTTTTTCTATAGGATTATGAAATATCTTTGGCCTTGTCTAAATTTTCTATCTGCACTTATTGTTTAGAGCTGAAGCAAGATATACTATACCTAATGTTTTTATTATTTAAAATATATTGATTCCTCTTTATACGAATTCATAAATTATCTTTATTTTTGCTTTTAAAGTTAGTTGAAAGTTTTAATACATTTTATGGGACAGTTTATACCATTAATATTTACTGATGGTATTTTTAATTTATCCATTTTGTCATGATGTTGATGCCATGGAGATTTCTTCTGAGCTCTTAGGTGAACTTTTTTTGAAGATTTTCTTTAGTTCCTCTATGTAGCTCCTCCACTTGCAGTTCTTCAGCTAATAGTTTGGTTTGCTCTTCTGTTTAGTTATTTTCCTTCTTTTTGATGAACTTTTTGGGGGAAGGGCAAGATTAAAATGCACTATATAACTTGGCAGACAGATCAGAGTGTCAAACTACATGCTGTGAGGCCCAGCTTTAAATCTTAACTTTGCTATAGAGGCTGACTGGGTGACCTTGGTCCTGTCACATACTGTCAACTTAACATTCCTCACAGGATTGTTGTCAGGAAAAAAATGGAGGAGAGTAGATGTAAGTCACTCTGGGACCCTATTGGACTATATATGGCACAATTAGAGGTTTGTTAGAACTTAAGTGTTTAAGAAGGATTAAATGTGCTGTTCTTACCTCCTGTTTTTTGTCACATGGTAAGCTGCAGCATTGTCTGTCATCTGGAGAGGCGGTGTCGTATAAATTAAAATATAAATAAATAAAATTTCAAAGTCTTACATATAATGTAGAGCAGCATTCAACAAGAAGGAACACAGGTGCACTGCTAACCTTTGGCATGCTGTCTGTGTCCCAAATGGAGCAGTAAAGAGCATTGTTTATTCTGGAAATGTGTACACTGCCTTTCCAGATCTGCTAGTTTCCAGAGCTGTCACTCCCAGACGTATTATCTGGTATAGAGGGTGCACCCAGACTGCCAACCACATTTGCCAAAGAGGGTGCAGTCCTGCTAACTGTTCTCTCCAGAATACAAAGATCACAAGTCACTATAACAGTTGTTTTAATTAATTTACACTCTATCTGTCCTTACCCACATAGTCCTCTAGCACTGGATGAATGCATTGATACAACTGCTTTGGCAAGTGCCATGGAGATTCTGATGAGACATGATGCTATCCCATAGTGAAAACCAGGAACATCATGATAGCTTTCCTGAAAGAGGCCAAGACAAGTTAATGTTTTGGGAATCTAACTTTAATAGGTTAACTGAAATTTCAGAAAACGCTGAAAAGGTTACTTTGGGACATTTTTTGTAGGCCTTGTAGAATGTATGGTGAAATATAAAATTACAGCTCTGTGGGGTTCACCTAAAATTGAGACTCCGATTAGTACAGGAACTGAGAAACTATTAGGAAGCTCAGTTGTCTGAAGAAAAAAAAATAAATAGATACGTTAATGGATGGTTTGAATAGTTTGCAAGTTTCTACTGTGATTGGAGGACCTAAGATGCTAATAAAATTTGTTTTAAAATTCTATCAAATTCTGGGTGGGGTTTAATGGGAAGTAAAGGAGAGTGAAATCACTTTGGAGAGAAGGAGGGGTGGAGTTAGGGGAGGTGACAACATGAGAAGTTAATAACTGATACTATACTGTTTACTATGTGTATTATTTTTATGAGTTTCCTAGCAATTATATGTAAAGTAAAATTCAATTTCTTTGTATATTCAGTCTGTGTCATATTGTGGCCCATTTGTGCATCTCACATAATAAGCCTCCCTTGGTCTGTACTAACCATAAGAGTAATTAAAGTTTAAAGAAAGTCTTAACAAATATAAATAGAGGCTTGTCTCCAAGACTTTTCACTCACAACCACTGTTAGCATATGTAGAACTGATTTAGAGAAAATATTGTGTTTTTTAAAAGTATCTTACTGTACAAAAGTTACTCCAGTCTAAACACATCAATTTGTCTAGGCTTGGGCTGAAATAAATCTGCATAGAACTGTACTGTTAAAGAGGCCACTCAGTTATTTAGCAGAATAAACCTACGATTACCTTTGAAACACACACTACCCTTTGGTGCGGTCAAGCTGATTATAGACACAAAAAGTAAGTTAAAGGGGATGGGAGGCAACATAGCTTGTTTTCTCCAACCTGAGCTGTAACCTTTTCCTTGTCTGTGCAAAATCTTCTAGCTAAAGCTACAGAACTATCAACTAGAAAATCTGTTGCCTTAAGTAGCATAAAGTTTACTTCCTGGTCCAGGGATTCTGGGAAAAACTCAGAAAATTGCCCCCCTCTCTTTCATTTTGGATTGCTTAGGTACTTTCACGGACAAAGGGCCAGCCAGTTCCTCCACCAAGGTCCATTCAGCTACAGTTGCCTCTAACCATTCAATGAGTGTTCTTCTGTGCAGGCACACATCCCTCCATCTGACCCCGCTGTGAGCTCTTCTGGAATCCCTCTTGGATCCACTTCTTCAGCGGCGGCATCACTGAACTGAGGGAGGTAGGCGCTTTCTCCCCTTTTATAGGCGCTTTGGGCGGGGGACTGCGCCAAGGAGTGGGAAAGTGTCTTGTGCTGTCAGAAGAATTTAAAATGTCTGTAGCTGTCCTGCACAAACGCAATTCCCATATGTGCCTGAACAGAAAAACACTCAGTGAATATGGTTATAGATAAATGCAGTCATGTTCACATATTTATTTGTTTTGTTTGTAGCATATGCATTTCTGAATTTGCTTTGGGAATCATCTGTGTTGGCTGCTCCTTGCCTGATTATTAGGTATGTTAAATTTCAGCTAGATGTAAGATACAAATCTGTTTTAATCTCAACCTTCATTTATGTTGTTTAGTAACCCCAGGAATTTGTGATCCTGACCAATAGTCCTGGATTTATACTTCAAAGCACTTTTTGCTTTCTAGAAACATTAGTTTCTTCTTGTTTCTAAAGGAAGACCATCTACCTGTTTCTTACTCTGATCCAGAAACCTTTTTCCTTGTTGCAGAATTCCAGAGCTTTTGATGATGTAGATTTCAATGGTACCCACATTCTGATGCAGTGATCTATTGCACTAAATTACATATGTGATATCATACCAAAGTATAAAGTCATCAGTGCGTGCACATGCATGCACACATGCTCTTACAGATGGTTTTATCCCTCACTGCTGAAAGGAACCACCATATTCAGAGGCAGTAACACTCTGAACACTAGTTACTAGAGAGAAAAAAACAGGTATTGGACATATGTCATTTCTTGTGGGCTACTAAAGGAGCAGACTCAATGGACTCTAGGTCTCATCCAGCAACAGTGAGCCCAATTTTGGGTGAAAAGGAGCAGTGATTAAACTATTGCACAGTGCCATGATATATGTTTGTGAACAGGAAATAAAGGCAGCTTTGATGAACTAATGTCCTTCCAGTGGGAAGGATCATAATTACAGAGCCAAGCTCTGTTCTCAAGATGAATATTTTCCACCTTTCCATCTGTCTGCATCCTAGTATGCCTTGCTAAGGCCCATTATGCACGGCCGCCGAAACGGCGATTTCGGGTCACATGGAAAACGCGGAGGGGGAAGACGCGACGCATACCGGTTATACACTGGGCGGGGCGCGACGGCGGCAAAACCCAGAGTAACCGATTATGCACGCGCCGATCCGGGCACCGCTTCTGGTTGCGCCCCGCTCACCCGGAAGCTGCGCTTTCTTCCGCGTTTCACTGACGCGGCTTTTTCGGCGGCATGCACCGAAGCTGCAGCCGGTTGCAGCCTGCTCCGTGCGTTATCCGTGATTTTAGTCGCCGCCATTTCACCCCGAATGTGTGCTAAAACCCCCGTGCATAATGGGTCTAAAAGCTACTCTTGGAAGTCAGGGGACCCTTAGGATACAGTATTGGAAACTGCAACTTGAGATGTAAATCTGCAGAACTCAAAGACTTAGAGAAAGTATATGTCTTTTGCTCAATCAAGGGCTACTTTGTATCAATTTACTATTTCCCTGGTATGCCATATTGGCATTCCAAATTCTGTTGGATGAAGAAGAAAAGAAGAAGAAGGTGGACGAGTGAACACAATATTTATTCTTGTGAATAATTTGGTTTTTGGCAATGAACAATTTATATACTCTTTCCTGTTGTTTTCTAGTGTTAACAAAGTTGGGATGTTTTGGAGAATCAAAACAATTTATTCTGATTAAACCTGGAATACCTGTTGGTTGGTATAACAAGAGTACTTACAGTATTTAGGGTGAAAACATTTTGCTTTTTCATGGAGCATCATCACAAACCTAGCGGTATTGATTTTGCACCTTCCTGTAGCATCTTCCTCCTGGATGTTGGCTCCTTGCATGTGGCTTAACTCCTAGCCAATGGCTGCCATTGAGCAATACTTGGTCATGAGGGAAGTAAGGTACCTTGAGCTTTGCTAATTTGCATTAGTCTTGATGGAGGCTGCAGATCTTTGTTCATGTGGAGCTCACTGTCATGTGGTTTTTAGGAGTATTGCTACAGTTATGACTTTAAAATAGGTGGTGTATGTCATTCCCTTTTATGCAGTATATTTAAATCTTTACAACTTGTTGAAATATGATACAATGTAAAACGGTGTCTCTAAGTGTACGTGGATCATGGAAACACATAATTTTAAAAACACATTTGGTAATATTGTTCCTTCACTTAAGAAAATAAATGAGTATGCAGTGCGTGAATACAATGTTGTATTTATCATCTAAGAATTTTATTTGACCTTTTATGGTAGTGTATGCTTTCATACTTGGAGCTGTTGGAAGACCTGCTTGAACCAGGAATGTTGACTCAAGTTATTTTAGTAGACTATTGCTTGGCATCTTTCACAAAAGAAAAGCATATCCATTGTCTTGTAATCATATTTTTGTAGAATAACTTTTTGGAGTTATACAAACTTGCACATTTTGTTTAATTGTGACAGGGAAGTCTTCTGTATGATAGAGGCAGTTTGTCTGAATGTTGGCCTTCTACAATGAAAGTGCAGTAAGTTTGTTCCTGTGAAAGATGCCAAATGACTATGTTTTAAGTGGTCCGTTTTGTTTTTAAAAGTATCCAGTAGTTCTTTAGTCTTATTCTAGAAAGAAATATTTGGCTAAAAGCTGGCTTATCTAAACATTTTGTTTGGAAACTGGAGATCATTTAGCCACAAATTGTAAAAATTAGGGATGCATATAACATTCACTAAAGTGAATGGCCTAGTTCTTTGTAAAATTATTTCAATCAACTATGAATACCAAACGTGTTTAGGTATATAGCGTATGTGAAGGCTGTTTTAGGGTTAAAGTTCTACACAGAAGCAAGCCTGTTTTTAATAGCTAAAGAATAGTTCTGTAAATAGAAGGATTTAGATTAAGATAAGTAGTCTTTTTTATCTGATTGCAACAAAAAAAAGTGCAGTGTCACACAGTGAAGACCTTGTTGTGTGGGCAAAGAAAAAGAAGGATGGATGGGAGAGATGAAGGATTCTATTTAGCCAGGCACACTGGGAGCAAACCTTAGAGGAACTGTCAGTGATGATGGTCATAGTGGGCTGGGAGGTGGTGACAATCATAAACTTTCAATCAGGGTGATTGTATGTATGTTTTGAACATATTTACTTTGTAAGTACTGTATACCAACAAAGAAATGTTTTGTAACCCACTCCGCATCTGTAACCAGAAAATGTGTGAGTTGAGATGGGGTTATTAATTCTCACAAGAAGAGCCATAAAAGCTGATTCACATTGTTCTTTTAACATCAGATAATGTAGTCGCTAAGTGATGAATGCACATTTGTGAACTAGACAATGATATTTTAAACCAGTAGTGACTAGACTAGCGATTCCCAACCAGGGAATTAATGGCCACAAGCTATAGAACCACAAGCTATAGAACCATCCTCTTCCATTGCTCCCACTTCTGATCATGAGTGAGTTCTCTTGTGGTTTCTATACCTGGGAGGGATGGAACCTGCATGCCTACTCCCATATTAAACTGCCTCCTGTCTCTTCTCCCTTAGTCCTGTTAACGTGGATAATAATGTCACTTTTAGTCACATGTGACTTCTGGAGATGTGGCAGGGAGGTGTGGACAGCCAACTGTCCACACCTCCCTCCAGTCTGTGGCTCCTCAAAGCCTGAAAAATTATTCCATGGTCAAAAGGTTGAAAAGGGCTGTCCTAGACCATCTGCGTTTTCCATATGAAATAAGCTAGGAACAACATTGGCAGGAGAAATCCAGACCTAATTATGCATTTATCACAGAAATACTGAAAGATTGTGACTGATCTGCCTCCATGTTACTCTGTAACAGGAAGAAGGTGATAAATGTGCATTGTGTTGTATTAGGAGACTGTTACTTCCCTGAAGGAGATGAATGAGATGAAGAAACAAAGGGAGAGGAGGCACTACTTGTTTGTATTTAACACTTGTTTAGAACTTGAGAAATTACCCCTTCTTCATAAAATTTTATTTTTTTAATCTTACACAAAATATTTCTGTTTAGAAAATTGTTTTGGGCCATCACCCCCTTGGTCTCATGAATACATCCCCCGTGCCTTGTATCCTAATAGAATTTTGTCATCTGCATACTGGTGGTATCCCAGCCCGAAGCTCCAGATCAGCTTGACAAGAGGGCACATAAATATGTTAAATATAGTCTGAAAATCGCACCTTATGGTACCCCATACTGGAGTCTACAGCACTGAGATTGACTCTCAGCGACAGTTACCCTCTGCCTTCAACCAGGGAGAAAGGAGATCAACCATTGGGGGGGGCTGTCTCCCGTATCCCCATGTTGATGAGGATATGAACTAAGAGCTTGTGGTCTACCACGTCTTCCCTAGAAATGCTAGATGCATGTAGTAATAGCAATTTCCAAATATTTGGCTTAAAGTCACTTTGCAGAAGTCTCAAATTACCATATATATAAGTGATCTGATATCAGTTTCTTAGTTTGGAGAGAAGTTGGATGATCACACTAAAAACAATGTTCTACCAAAAAGATATTGGAAATGCAACAAAAAGCATATTAACTGTGGTCCCGAGTGCAGGATAGCAACCAGAAATTTCAAACAAATGTCTTGAGAGCCAGTTTGGTGTAGTGGTTAGGAGCGTGGACTTCTAATCTGGCATGCCAGGTTCGATTCTGCCCCCCCCCCCACATGCAACCAGCTGGGTGACCTTGGGCTCGCCACGGCACTGATAAAACTGTTCTAACCAGGCAGTGGAGCCTCTTGTGGCGCAGAGTGGTAAGGCAGCTGCCTGAAAGCTTTGCTCATGAGGTTGGGAGTTCAATCCCAGCAGCCGGCTCAAGGTTGACTCAGCCTTCCATCCTTCCGAGGTCGGTAAAATGAGTACCCAGCTTGCTGCTGGGGGGTAAATGGTCATGACTGGGGAAGGCACTGGCAAACCACCCCGTATTGAGTCTGCCATGAAAACGCTAGAGGGCGTCACCCCAAGGGTCAGACATGACTCAGTGCTTGCACAGGGGATACCTTTACCTTTACCTTTACCTTTAACCAGGCAGTGATATCAGGGCTCTCTCAGCCTCACCCACCTCACAGGGTGTCTGTTGTGGGGAGAGGAATGGGAAGGCGACTGTAAGCTGCTTTGAGCCTCCTTCGGGAAGGGAAAAGCGGCATATAAGAACCAACTCTTCTTCTTCTTGATATGATTTCATAAACTACTACCTCAGGTTAATGTCATTTTTGTAGCTCAGTTAGTTCTTTCTCCACTACTGCAAAAAATGGATTTATCACCCAATCTGGAATTTCCCTTCAAAAATGGTCTTCAGAACACTCAGACATACCTTGATGCAGCATTCCCAAATAGTCACATACACACACACACACACAACCCTTGCAGACTATAATCTTGTATCCTACCTGGTTCTTCTAGCTCAAACAGGCTCATAAACCTCGTGATGACTAATATTGCACTTGAATAGAGAACTAAAATCTTTAACCGCTCCTGCGGTTAAATAAAGCCCTAAGGGCTATTGGGTAGGAGTTAGGGTGGGCTCTGTCAGTGATAAAAACTCAGAGGGGCGAATCAGGAGCCGCAAAGCCCCTCCAAGTGCCACTCAAGGGCCAAGTGGCCAATGGGGAGGCGCGCGAAGCGCCTTCCTGTTGGCCCCTCACTAGGACAGACCAAAATTCCATTCAGCCAGCCCAGTCTGGCTGCCAGTCTGCTACTGACCACCACAGGAGAGGAGGTCAGCAGGGCTGCCAAGGGGGATGAGAACATAGCCTGTGCCAGCCCTTTTTGTCCCAAGGCTGTCCTAACTGTCATGTCCAACTGCAAATTGCCTCAGAACCCTGACAGGAGGCTGCAGAGTGCTCCCCCCCCCCTTCAGGCCTGCTGCGAAGGAGCCTCTGACAGGCCCTGACTGAGGGGAGGGAGGCATTTTCCTTCAGAGAGCAACGCAGGGGAGCCTGTTGGCCTTCCTTTTGAGGGGGGAGGACTTTCCCCTTCTGCCAAACAGTTGCCTGATAGGGAGGCCACAGAAAAGCCCCTTCTCAAAATACTGCTCTGCCCGGAGGTTAAACACAGCCAAGCCATGTGTCTTTCTTCTTTGCAAATCTCTGCAGATTTGAGGCCATTGCACAGCATTATTCTGCAGAAGAAACTGGCTCTTTTGTCTCCTGTTTCATCTGCACAACAACCCTGTGCAGTAGGCCTCAAGTCTTTCAATTAAACAACAACCTGTGTGGGAGGCCTGAAATGTTTCTTCTCTACCACAACCCTGTCCAAAGTAGCCCTTTCTGTCTGTGGAGCTGATCTTTATACTCTGCAGGGGAGCTGTAATTCCAGGAGCTCTCCAGCCCCCACCTGGAGGTTGGCTACCCCTGGGTTGGAAGTATTCCTGGAGGTTTGGAGGTGGGACTTCAAAATCATACAATGCCTCAGAGTCCAGCCTTCAAAGGAGCCATTTTTGCCTCCAGTTAGTATGGAGTGGTGCAGGGGTGTCCCTCCTGGCCTATGGGTTATGGCCAGCCCTTACCAGCAACTGTTTGTATTCTGGGGCAAAGACAGGCAGACCAGCATCAGTCCTGTGAGTCTGGAAAGTGCAGGAAGATCCAAATAAATATTTACAGCCTGAAACCGTAAATAGAGAATAAGTAAATGTCTGGAGACACATGGTAACTGAAATGACTTATTGGCCTGGCAAATAACCTTGGCCTTGCAAATAAAAAAACAGTATAAAAAGCCTTTCTAAGGTCAAGACTGCTGTGCACAGAGAGTCTTCCTCTTAGGGTTGGCAGCTTCCCTGTGAGGCTCGCTACCCCACCTCCCTCATGGGGAGTCTGCTATGGGGAGAGAAAGGAAAATGCTTTGAGACACCTGAGGCCTGCTGGGTCACTGCGGCCCATTCCCAGTTCTCTTAGATCTCTCACAACCCCACATACCTCACAGGTTGACTATTGTGGAGATGAACGGAAAAGGTGCTTGTAAACCTCTTTGAGACTCCTTTGGGTAGTAAGCAATAGGGTACAAAAATCCGTTCTTCTAAGGAGCAACCATGAAAGAAGCATGTAAAAAATGGAAAAGAAGGAACAGGGTGGACACCTGTGTACTGTGACTACCCCATGTGTATTAGGGCAGAGGGGCATTTCGGTAAATGTGGCCTAATTCACACAAGAAGGGAAATGACGCAGAACTAGGAGGAATTGCT
Source organism: Paroedura picta (assembly GCF_049243985.1). Taxonomy (NCBI): domain Eukaryota; kingdom Metazoa; phylum Chordata; class Lepidosauria; order Squamata; family Gekkonidae; genus Paroedura; species Paroedura picta. Next base: position 68,196,210 of record NC_135375.1, read on the forward strand.
TGCCATGTAATCTTCCCCTAAGAAGAGTCTCCAGTCTGATTTACCCTTCACATATCTGAGGACATGGCTCTGGAAAGCTCATCTGTAACAACTATGCCAAAATTCCCAAAGGTCAGTCCTCTCCCACACTCAACGAACATTCCACACCACAGGTTCTTGACACCCATACTCTTATTTGCCACCACAACCTCCCACACAACACACACATTCAACCCCATGCCCTTACAGACTGGACAACTCCTCACCTTCCTCTTCCCACTACCAAGCTCTAGCGCCCATTGTATTCTTGGATACAACTGGCTTTGCCCCTAGTATAAAATAAATCTAGAGATGACAGACTTCCCTTAATAAGATTGACCTCATTTCCTTGCAACTGCAAATTAATTGTATTGAACTTTGCAAGTAGTTGGATAAATAAACAATGGCAAGACAGATCTCTTTGAGTTCATCACCAGGCAAAGCATTCAAGTCCTCAAAAAACGCCACACACAAAAAACAACAACAACAACAACAACCCCCCAAGGAGTTGTAAAAAAGTGTCAAAAAGTTGTAAAAGCATCTCACACAGTTGCCCTTTGATAGCCAATGAAATTCAGTTTAGGGGCTAAAGGGGGAAAATTAGTAATTGAGGGGAAATATAGAGCTATAATATTAAATCAGATGTCCAATTGTATACTTACCTGGTAATCAAATGAAAAATTATCCTATTTATTATAAATATTGTGGGTGGGTATAGTTTGAGAAAATCCGTGTACAAAATTGCTATATATTTTCTAGTTTTATAAAATTCATTTACTTATAGAATAATGCCTGACTGAGAATATATGCTTCTATGTATGAAATTATAATGCACTGAAATGTTTTTATACATAAAAGGTCCTAGAAGACTAGGACATTTAAAAATAATAATGGCTTGAACTTAAAGAAACAAAGAAGACTAATAATTTATTTCTTCCTTTTAATTCTTCCATTTTAAAATTTTATTACTATAATTCTGAATAAAGATAATATATTATATTTTCTTTATAATGAGTTGTCTATTTTTTATTTTTGCTGAAAATATACCAATTTCTCCCAATACATTTTATTTACCATATTTTTCCTCTTATTACCAAATTTTTTATTAATATCTTACATTTTCCCTGAACTACTCACTTTTTTCCTTCTACTTCCTAAATTTTTCCCTTTTGAAAAAAAATTAGTATCCTTATATAATCCTTAAAAATCATATAGAGACAAGAACACTTGCAATGACGAAAATGTCTCAAAATATGGTGTATTGTTTTGACTATCACAGAATTACAGAACCATAGAGTTGGAAGGGGCCATACAGGCCATCTAGTCCAATCCCTTGCTCAACACAGGATCAGCCGAAAGCATCCTAAAGCATCCAAGAAAAGTGTGTATCCAACCTTTGCTTGAAGACTGCCAGTGAGAGGGAGCTCACCACCTCCTTAGGCAGCCTATTCCACTGCTGAACTACTCTGACTGTGAAAAAATTTTTCCTGATATCTAGCCTGTATCATTGTACTTGTAGTTTAAACCCATTACTGCATGTCCTTTCCTCTGCAGCCAACAGAAACAGCATCCTGCCCTCCTCCAGAACTGTAGTAATCTATTTACTAAAAAGTCTGTTAGTTCCTACAGATTTAAGCTATGCAGATGCAGAAGCAGAGTGTCAGTCTCTAGCATGGTACCATAGCCTGGTCAATGGTAAATAAGTTGACATTATTGAAGGGCTAACCTCCAGTGTCCCCCTGCGATTCCCTTGCCTTTTAAAAAAACCCTAAGTAATCTCACTGCCCCTCAGGGAAAAGGAGTGTCCACTTCAGGAACCACCGCTCTAAAGCCAAATGTAGCTTAGTATGGCACCAAATATGGCTCACAAAAGGAAATGAAATCTTTAAGGTAAGGTATATTAAGGAGTTATGTGGGACACTAGATATCTAGTATGTAATGGTAACAGCAACTAAAGATTTTAAAAGGGCTTTTTAGATATGCTTTACAGAAAGGGAAATGCGACACAAACCCAGTAATGCTTACTCAGTGGCGCATGCCACCTATGGTTCTTCTGAGCACCATTCACCAATATGGCATGTGCCCCATTTTTCAGAAGAGTGAGCAAAGTCCTTACTTAATGAGGTTAGGATTGGTAGTTGTTTCCAGCCCACCTTGAAATAGCCACCGCTAGAGGAACTGGTAAATTGTGACTTTTCCTGAGATGAAGGCTTCTGTGGTGATTATGGGATGAGAGAGGCAGGGGAAGGATCTAAGGCAACTGCCTTTTGGTCTGAAGAATGTCCAGTTTCACATTTCTTTAAATCCCAGTCACCCACAGTGAAACAACCTTTGATTAAAGGTCTGGTAACATGTTGGCTATATGCTCCCTGAAGGTTTCTTGTTTGGAAACCTACTAGACCAAGATTGTACTTGTTTATAAGGTACTAGAGAACACTTTTTTTTCTCAAGCTGCCCCCACATCTTATCTCAGTGCTGCTTCACAACTGATTCCTAGGCGGCAGGCTGTTAAGGGGCCAGACACTGCCAACCAGCTGGCTAGCAGGAGTCATCTGAAAGCATCATAAATGTTGCTGACTTGGTGAGTGGATGCTAGGGATGGCTTCCTAGGTCTCCTCTGAATCAGAGAGCTCATTAGGTCCCCAACAAATAGCTTGACTCTGTAATTATAAAAGGTTGTCTACACTTGTGTTATACTTTAATTTATAATGTAGTGAAGGGAATGGTGGTCAAATTAACATACGTTTTAGCATGGAGATGGTTTAAATCAGGGATTCCCAACCAGGCTTGTAGGGAACCCTGGGGTTACATGAGATCTCCTCAGGGGTTATGCAGCCTTTCTCAGAAGTTCAGATAGCCGCTGGCATCACTAGACATCACTGGAGCCTGCTTCCCCTGTTGCCCTACAGATCTAGTTCTCCACAATGGAAAAACAGTAAATGATTGAACGATTAGTTGGCTCCTGTGTCTTACCTCAGCGCTCACTTCTCTGAAGGGGCATGACCCCACTTATAAGGTTCCCCTAAGCCTTAAACATATTTCAGGTTTCTCCATGGTCAAAAGATTGAAAAAGACTGGTTTAGATTGTAATTGTGTCCCTTTTAGTTTTGTAATTGAAAAGCACATGTATGTGCCATATGTTAAATTCTGACTCATAGAAATAGTGACTCAGGCTCTTTTCAGAATCCTGAAATTATAACAATTTTTATTATGTATATATTAATGATGTCAAAATTTAGATACAATTGTGTGAATTGTTTAAATGTTGTTGCCCAATGGTCTCTATAAAAATAGTCTTAATATTAACTACTCAGAATGAATATCTAGTAAAAAAAGTTAGCAAAGAGCAGCTTGTAGACTTTTTTGTCTTTTTCACATTACACTCCCAATATGATATGAATATAAGCACTTCAAGGTTTTAAATAGTTTTCATGTCAATATGACTTAGGATGCATTGCTTAATTTATAGATCACACTTCTTGTATACTCGTTAATAGTAACATAACAACTTGTGTGCATGAAAGTCTCCCTCGCATTCTCTGTTAATCATATTTTTTGTCTCCTGCAGAATCGAATGGAGGAAAGTAAAGCGCTATTTAGGACAATTATCACATATCCCTGGTTCCAGAATTCTTCAGTCATTCTGTTCTTAAATAAAAAAGATCTTCTAGAGGAGAAAATAATGTACTCCCATCTAGTTGACTATTTCCCTGAGTATGACGGTGAGCAAGATTCTTTCATAAAATGTTATTTTGTACCTCTTTCAAAAAAGCAAGAAACAAGCTTGTAAAGTTACTTTCAGATTTACCAATACAAAAATATGTGTGTTTTCCATTTTCTTTGCATTCTGTTTTCTTAGCTATATTTATATAATTATCTGTTCACAGTATTACCTGGTGGTTTGATAAATAGAATAAACAGTCCCTGAAACACTACTGCTGCTCCATTCATTTGAATTGGTTTTCAGGGAGAAGACCAGCATAAGCACCATTTAAATACATAGAGGAGGTTGTCGAGCACTATTAAGAGTTTAACTTAGTTTTAATGTGTTCAAAGAAATGAAACAAAATAGTAAGGTGGGAGCTCTGAGTGTTTTCAATAATCAGAGCAAACAGATGAGAAATTCTTATTTATGAACAATTTCTGAATATGCTTCCAATTTTAATTGAATACCTTGCTTGGTAAGGATAAGTGCAAGAATATAGCACCAACTGATGTATAATATAAGGTATTTTTGATAATGTAAAACCATTTCCTTTTCTATTATTAGATCATTGCACTTCAGAAGTAATAACCATATATTTAATTAATTTAATCAGTGCTAAAAACTCTCTTGTTTTGAAAAAACAGGACCTCAGCGTGATGGACAGGCAGCACGGGAATTCATCTTGAAGATGTTTGTGGATCTGAATCCAGAAAGTGAAAAAATTATCTACTCACATTTCACATGTGCTACAGACACGGAGAACATCCGCTTCGTCTTTGCTGCTGTCAAGGACACTATCCTACAGTTAAACCTGAAGGAGTACAACCTGGTCTAACTGTGCCTCTTAGATCTCCTTTCCCCCTTTCCCCTTTTGGGCAATTGAAGATACTCAAGAGGGACTGTATTATCTGTGAAAAAGATCTGCATAATACTAATTTATTGCTGGCCTGGACTCTGTGAAAATTCACAGAGATTATAGTAAATATTATGATTTTATTTAAACTTTACAGAGGAAAAACAAAAGATGCTGAACTACATTTGCAGCACATTTCCTCGGGTTTTTTTAGTCAAAACCTTGTGACCATATGTGTTTTAAATTCTCAGTCATGCACTCACAAAGAATAGGGCCTTGAGGTGATTTTTTAAATTATTATTATCATTATTATTGTTTTGCTAACAAAGCAAAATCAAATTGATGTTTCCTATGACCCATTTTTCATTCTACAAGATACAATAGCATTTCCCCCAAGTTTTATTCCTTGGTAGAAGTGTTTCCTCTAAAGTGGCGTAGTCAGGAAAACACTTTCACTATAATTTAAGCCATCAGTTGTTCTGATTTTTCAGTAAATACTTTGTTAAGGATCAAACATACTAATACTCTGATTTCTTTTTTAAATTATTGGCAAAGATGTCAAATACATCTTCTTGGTACTGTCTTTGCACTGAAGGCTTGGAATGTTGTTAGATGGGAACATTAATTGTAACAGTGTTATGGATTTTACTTTTATTTGTACCATGGGAAGTCAGAACATGCACAGAACACAATGACAAGATGACTAAGACTCAAAACAGATTAATGAAATAGGATAGGTGTATTTGTTTTTCAAACTGCTATGTGCCATTATGTTTCTCTTCTTTTGGAACTGTACTTATTTTCTAATCTCAGATGCCAAATGAAAATGTCATGGACACTACAGTAGCTTGGAAATCCCCCTTTAAACAAAAATTAGATCTTCTATATTTCATTCCATAATTTCAGACCTATTTTTACTGTCTACAAAATTCCATGTTGCCAAATCTGGCTTTTTAAAAAGTTAATAAAAGTGATAACTTTGAAATGTAAAATACTGATTAAAATGCCAAATTAACTGATTGGGAATCTGTCTGATTCAGACACCGGCTAAATGATCTGAAGCTAGATTTCCACTTTTCTGTGCCCTCATTGTGTAAGAATGCATTCCATTTCCACTGCCAAAAAAAGAAAGAAAAGAAAAGCTATGTGAGTAAAAATGTTATTTGGTGCTACATACACACAAGCGAATGGTCTGTTAATTAAAAGTCACTTTTGTTCTTATGTCTAAGGTGGCATAAGATTGCACAGTGTTGTTCTTTCCTTTAGGCTACCTTTAATTGCAAAATATGAAATTGGAAATAAAGCTTCCTAGATAAGGTTGTTTAATAAATAAATGAATGTGAAGATCTCTAGGTAAGAGCTTTTAATATATTTGAACCTGCTGAATAAATCATATTGAAAGGCTAGGTGTTCAACAAAAAAAATGAAAAAAGATGGCTGCACATGTCTGTTTCTTGCATTCTAGTTTTAAAGATAATTTTAAAGCAACCCTGAAAATAAAATTGCTGTTGAGTTGTAAAGTTGCGTATGTGATACAGAGAGGTCAGATGTGAAATTGGAGTTTTTAGCAAAAAAAAAAAACAAAACATGTTGCAGCACATAAGTAAAAAAAAAAATCAATGTTTTTGGTGGCGAAAGGGAATGAGAGCACCACATTATTTGGGTACCAAAATTTAACTGATGGTGCAACACATTTAGCATTTGTTTCAATTGTATTGGCATAGGATTTCCATTTAAATAAACGTGTGCTGTCCACAGGAAGGCTTGGTGGATAGTCCTCAATAAATATGAATGTGGTGTCATTCACCCTTAATCACCTTTACAAAAAGAAAAAAAATGAAAATTTAGCCTTTTTATAGTTCCCTCATCATGAAACATTTTGTAATTTAAAATTGGTTGTAGGTATAGTGCAATTATGAATGCTATAATCATTGTACATACATGTTATATATATTATATATATATACATACACACAAACAAAAACACACATAGATGTATACATATACATACATATATACATACATACATACATATTTGTACATACATGTATATATGTATGTACGTATATATGGCAGAATCCATATTGGCTTTGTAATCATTAATTTTTGGCAGATTGAATGTGCTGTATTGATATGTATCTATGTAACTGTAATGTATGTCTTATAGAGAATTCACATTTAAAAATAATGTTATTTTATTTACTTTTTTAAGAGAGAATTTTTGTCAGTTTATTTCTCGCTAGGTTTTTTTTGTTTTTTTGCAAAAGGAATTATAGCGCATAGCGGTAATGGCATCATGCTGTGTAAAGTCATTTGCACCACCCTGAGCTGAGGTGAAGTGAAAGCACACATACACACAAGGTCATTGATTTTTCAGCACAAGCTTGCAAACGATCTAACTAACAGGTAATGCACAGCCTTGTTGGAAGAACTCATTATGTATAATTCCAGATTGCATTGTTTGGCAAACTAAAAGCAGATCAACTTTACTTCTCTGGCTGTATCAGAATGGTGGTCTCTTAAACTTTCTGCAGTCTTTTTGCAGTCAAGATCTATGTGGTACTCAAACTTGTGAATAAGTTCAACACATTTTTAATACCTTGACTTGGAGAGCCCAGGCTTGCCCAATCTTACCAGCTCTCAAAAACTAAGCAGGGTCATCCCTGGCTAGTTTTTGGATGGGAGACCTCCAAGGAATAGCAGAATTCTGATGTGGAGGCAGGCAGTGGCAAACCACCTCTGAATACCTCTTTCCTTGAAAACCCCACAGGGTCAGTATAAGTCAACCATGACTTGATGAAAAAAATAAAATGGAAGGGGATTTTTTAAGACTGAGTGAAATCCAACCGCCCTCCCCCTTTTGTGTGGTGATGACACAGCTTAACGTCTGTTGAACACATTCATCCAAAGGAAGGCCACATAGATCTCCAAGTGTAACCATGTGATAGAAGAAAGTTACCTTGAACTGGAAAGATTGTTGATGTTGATTCACTCCTGTGATGATTTCTTTGCTTCTGACTAAGGAGAAAATGCATACTGCAAATACACTGACATGTGTTTAGCAGGTGATGGGAAGCTGAGACTATAGATACTGTATTTGGCAAAGGGGTCCTTGTGGTATGGCTTTAGCAGCAGTCATAATGGATTGTGCATACTCTCCACATAGAGATTGCCACCTCCTTAAATACATTATATCTAAAATGTAATTGGGTCCAGCTGAATAAGTTCCAGGTTGTAGTTTAATTTAGAGGTTTAAAAAATTGTAGCTGCCACAGATCCAGTGTAACAGTGTGATCTGATGCACTTAGTCCAGTCTGAGTCCATTAATGCCCTAACCTGGATGGGCCAAATTTCATTATATCTCAGAAGTTAAGCAGGGCTGGCCCCAGTTAGTACTTGGTTGGGAGACTACCAAGGATGTCCAGGGCAAAGATCAGCAATGGCTAACCCATCTCTGAACATCTCTTGCCTTGAATACGCTGTCATCTGCAATTTGACAGCACTTCCCACCACCACCATATCCATTAACAATGTACTTAGACTGGATTAGCTCTGCCTAGGGTCACACTGATAGTAACTCATTGTGACTTCTGTAAGAGAGGTACAATTGCTAAATATAGGGACACTAAAATAGAAGTTGGCGTGGAAAGCAAGTGATGCTTAAGCCCTTTTTATGAACGCCATTATGGAATCTACCTTGATTGTGTTATAAACAAAGATGGTGTCAGCAGGATTCAGCAGGTACTGTTTTATGCAATTGCCATTCACTTCAGTTATGACCCCTGCACTAATATTTATTTGTTTATATAGCATTTAATTTCCAGCTGTAACTGAGTTCCCAGAATAAGTGAATAAGAGAGCTTGATGTCATGGGAACTGAGTCTCTAAGTGGCACTGGATGTGACAGTTCAGCAAACCTGTGGAACATTCCAATACAAAATCCTTTTTGAATAAGCAGCATCAGACTGATGTGGAAATGGTAGCCCATTGGACTGGCTGGGCCTGTTTGTCTCATCTGAAACCACTTTGAAATACTATCTATGGCATATACAAAAAATACAAAACTCCACAGTCTTTTCTCTTTGTATGTTGCAGCATGCACATCAACACATGGAGATGGTGGAACTTTGGTGCCTGGTGGGTTGTGCTCAGTTCTGGAGTTCTCTCCATAGTTTAAGTTCAGGGGTGCATGACAGTATTTCTTAAGCAGGGAATACATTGACCACCCCAGTTTTAGGTGGATTCCTTGTCTTTATATGAAGTTACAGAAAAGCAAGGAAACGGGTCTAGTTGATGGTGGGTATGTTTTATCGTAGGAGAGGTAGCGGGAAGAGAATAAAGAGCATTGGCTTAAGAACTTTTATAACACAGAATCAGAAGTTTACCTCATGCCTCATAGTTTCATTACAAGAATGTTCACTAGCGTATTCTGGGCAATTTGGGCCTACAAAAGATTCTTAATCATGGGAACAGGGTTTGGGAATAAAAGGGATTTCTTCAGCATGCTGAGGCACACTTGATCACATAGCATTGTAAAATGCTAGTTTCACACAGCCTCTTTTGAAGTGACATGGCTCTTCCTGCTTACAGTGTTTAGTCTGATTTATTATATTTGTTAGATAAAGCTGTCGATTATTTTCTGCTATGCCTTACAGATTTTTGAGCCCAGACATTTGTGCCTGCTAACACTGAGCTGAGAGCAAAAGTAACAAAATGTCTCTCTTTTTTTTGCCAAAACAATGCTATTTTGCTGAATGTCATAAATGGAACAAGAAAGCCAAAGAGAGATTCTTGGGATTGTGTATTTGATGCTTATTACAGGTACAATTGTCTGAAAACTTCTGTTCAAGGAACACTTAACTGAATGGGAGTTGTGGAAGAGCAGCTTTTATTTGGTTCAATCGCACTTGTGTGGGGAACCTGGAGGATTGTGCCCCAGCATATAAAAGCTATTCATATGCCGGTGGTTCTTATTTTAATGCTCTTAAAACTTGCCTTCTCACAAAATGACTGCTACTGCCCTGACACATGAAGGATATATCCATGTACATGGTCCTTTCTTTCTCAAATCTATTTTGATTGTCCAGTTTGGTTTAAACACTATTTAATTATACCACCAGAAGTTTTAATTCTCACCCCCTACCCCATTCCCAAGTTTAAAAGGGGGAGACCTTTTTTATGCTGGATATCAGTCAGAATTGACTGCATGATTGCAAAAACTCTACATAGTGGGAGGAAAGGGCTCTTATAAAGAAATTCCCAGCCTGTGGTTGTAAGATGCAAATAACCTTTGACTTACCCATTGACCCCATTTATTTTGCATTTCTCACAAAAGACTGAAATTATAGAAAATAAAAAAAAATGTTAATACACATGAAAAAATAAAATGTACCCAAATAAATTATAACGATGTGCTGCACTTCTTGACATTTTCTTATCATTTACTACAGTTTCATTTAATTAATGGTATGTGCATGATGTATTAACTTGGGCTGCTAAAGGCGTACCTCTAACTAAAAGCTAATGTGATGGCCAGCATGTGTTTTGGGGATTCCATCATATGGTCAGCCTCACTCTATGAAACTGGTTGCACTCGGCTAAATTGTATTCTGAATATTCAAAAACTTCCTTTGTAAATGATCCTCTGAAAACATATGTCCATTGTAGAGCTTAATATGCATATGTTTAGTATGTAGGCAATTTGCCTGGTGTGAATAATTCACTCACATGTGTGGCCTTATTAACTTATTGTGCCTGTGGCTGACAGAAGTGGATAATGCTTTAATTGTACAGTCCCATTTTTTAAAGCAATTAAAATAGTTAAAGGCATACCCCATAGTTTAGAAACACTTGTTCTCCAAAGCAAAACAGACTCTGTAGAGGATAATAAAATAGGATTAAAATGCTAGCAGGTACATTTGGTTGTATGCAGAGGAGGGATTCATTCCAAAGGAATTGTCTAGGAATAGTGTAAACATCTTCTGTATAATTCTATCTTGAGTGTTGGCCTTGTAGGGTAAGAGTATTAAGCAATGGGGAATCATGGAGAATCATACTTTTAAATTTTTCAGCATTTCATAAATGGCACATGCTTAATATCTATCAATGCATACAACTGTCTATAGTTTGTGGGAATGGAAGTAGTTTTTGATAACAAATGTTGTTTATTGTCCCTGATGACTTTGGTAGTTTGAATGTATAGAATGCTATATATTACCCACAGTTTTGTACTATAGTTTCTTAAATCCTTTTACATTTGTATTTCTTGAAATACTTTTGGTTCTACTACTCACAAATCATTTTTATTATAAGCATTGGAATTAAGTCTTTATTCCAGGGCTTGCCAGATTAATGAAGTAATTTGTCCTAATTAGTATAGTAATTTGTGACTAAAACACATTAACATTTAAGTAGCAGCTCAAAGGTTTCATTTACTGTCCATAAGAAGGGACTGGCCTACAGCTAACACTGTTAAAATTTTACTACATATGTAGGGGATGCACTATTAACAGACCTAAATCTCTAGAATGAAGCACTTGGGAGATTCTCTCTATTGAAAAATAACAGTAAAATATAGATTATTTGTGTTACATTTAATAGGATAATTTAAATTATACAATGTGGCTTTTTTGTTTTTAAAATGTGCAATATTGTTTGTGGCAGTTTGTGAATGGATACGTTGCCAGACAGTTTCCACTCAGTCTAAATGTTACCACACGTGAAAGCAACATAACTTGGACATGTAGAGGAGCATATGGGGCAGAGTCCCTTTGACTTTGACCTCTAGCTTTCACATGACCCATGCTAAACCACCTGAACCTGCGTCTATTTTCCCAGAATGAGCTCTCCTGGGGGCACCTTCTTTTTTTTTGGGGGGGGGGGAGCATGGCTGAATCTTTATACATGAAATCCAGATTGACGAGTGTCTGCCAGAGATCCCGTGCAAGTTTGGTGTCTCTAGCACAGTGGGGAGTGCATTCTACTGCATTATGAACCAAAGTGGTTTGTCTACCAGCTAAACATTTGTGATGGTTTGCAAACTGGGCATGCCACAAACCCCAAGCTGAACTGTATTTTACCAAGTCACACTCATCCCAATTTGTGCTTCTACAGCTTGATTGACTGCCAGTTTTATGCTAGAACTTAGTTTTGCTCCATAATTTATTCAAGCCCTAATCTACACACAGTTTGACCCCCCCCCCCCAAAATGAACTGCCAGGATGTGGCACATGACCAAGTGCTTGCTCTGGGTAGGCTACTAAGAATGGCTGTGATTTGACTACATGGCAGGAACATACTTTGATCCTTTCTGTCTAATTCTAGACTTCCCTCTTGCCCTTTTATCATCTGTACACTGGCATAAATGAAATAATTCATGGTCATATACTGACACAAAGATGTATGCTTGGGAGAGTTATTGCACATCCAGACCCTAGGTGGGAGGGATCAATATGAGCCATTTTTTAATTGGAAATAAGTTCCTGATGAACACTTTGCTATTCCTTTTCTGTCAATCTGCTCTAAGCATGACACAAATATGCAACAGCCTTTTCCCCAGGGATGTGGGACTTGCACACCATCCTTTAAGCTGGGCTAGTAGCTGTGAAAAGCAGTTGTGTATGCTGGGATGACCTGCTTGAAAGAGAATAGTATATAAATTGAAATTAAATAAATACGAGGTCTGCCACTCAAGCAGCTGTTGTACTAACATGTTAAGCATGTATTGCAGCTATGCTTAGATAAAAGGTAAAGGTATCCCCTGTGCAAGCACCGAGTCATGTCTGACCCTTGGGGTGACGCCCTCTAGCGTTTTCATGGCAGACTCAATACGGGGTGGTTTGCCAGTGCCTTCCCCAGTCATTACCGTTTACCCCCCAGCAAGCTGGGTACTCATTTTACCGACCTCGGAAGGATGGAAGGCTGAGTCAACCTTGAGCCGGCTGCTGGGATCGAACTCCCAGCCTTATGGGCAAAGCTTTCAGACGGCTGCCTTACCACTCTGCGCCACAAGAGGCTCATAATGCTTAGATAGCAGCAGCAAAATACTTTGTGAGTTCAGACTACACTGGAGAAGATCCTTTCAACATCACATTTATATTTGTCCTAAACTGAAGCATCACAAGGCTGCTGTTGAGTGCTAAAAGTATGCTGTGTGTTGTTACAGTAAGTAGTGTGTAGTCACAGAACCCAAGCCCATGGGAGTATTTTAAAGGATTAAAATCTTATTCTATTTATTATTAGTTGAATTTATATGCCACTGCTCCTGGCCTGCCAATTTGTGGTGGCTAACAACAGTTATTAACAAAATATAATAATAATAACATTAAAAACTCCCCATTCAATTCCCTCCCTACCCCATGCTAAGCCTACATCCTATATTTCAAGAATCCAGGGAAGTTATCCGATGTTGGAACATCGGAGAAGGGCCTATAGATCTTTCTCAGACTGGCCTCAACCAAACGCCTGGTGGAAGAGCTCCATCTTGCAGTCCCTGCAGAACCAAGTCAGTTCTATCAGTGTCCTCAGCTCTTCTGGGAGCTCATTCCATCAATCTGGGGCCAGGACCAAAAATGCCCTGGCGCTGGTTGAGCTCAGGCAAGTTTTACATGGGCCCGGAATCTCCAACCTATTTGAACTTGCAGAGCATAATGCCCTGTGTGGGGCTTAGGGAGTTAGACAGTTCCTCAAATACTTTGTATCCAGACTGCAAATGACCTTGAAGGTCAGTACCAAAAGTTACAACAACTGTTAGCCAATGTAGCTGCCCCAGCACTGGCTGGATGTCAGTTCTCCACGATGTTCTAGTGAGATCACTAGCAGCTGTATTTTATACCAGCTGCAATTTCTGGGTCAAGGACGAGAAAGCCCACGTAGAACGAGTAACAGAAATTCAGTCTGGAGATGACTGTCGCATGGATCACTGTGGCCAGGTGTTCCCAGGCCAGGTACAGCACTAGTAGCCCTCAATTGGCATAGGTGGAAGAACACCAGCTGGGCTACACTGGTGATTTGTGCCTCCATAAAAACAGAAGCGTCAAAGGTCACACCCAAATTCTTGGCCAAGTGTGACTTCTTCAGTTGCATTCTATTAAGGATGGGCAAATATGCCTCCTGGTCTGGCCCTCTCCTACCTTCATCTTGGAGGGGTTGAGTTTCAGCTGGCTTTCCCTGAGCCAGACTGTCACTGCTTCCAAACAACTGGCTGATGTTTCTGAGTGGGAGTCAGGGCAGCCATTCATCAAGAGATGGGCACGCTGATGACAACCCAACACAAAAGTCCAGACTAGCTGGGCCAGAGGGTGCATAAAGATGTTGAATAGTGTGAGGGAGAGTATCTCACCCTGTTGAACCCCACAAGAGAGATGGTAAGCATGTGACTTATCCTTCCTCACTGCAACCCTCTGTGTACAGCTCTGGAGAAAGGAGATCAGGCACTGTAGGACTGTTCCCCAGAGCCCGGTGCGAGCAAGGTGGTGAGCCAATAGCTCATGGTCAACAACACTGAATACCGCTGGACTCTGTGTCAGATGTTACAGCTGTTCCTGAAAATATCTAAAATAGTGCCTGTTAGAAACTGATGAGAAGCTGAAGGGACCTTGAAGGAAACATTTTAAGTACAGTTAAAAGATTTAAAGCATATGCTGTGCAATGGAAAAGAAATCAGTGAAATTGTTTAGGTCAGTGGTCCCCAACCTTTTTATCACCAGGGACCAGTCAACACGTGACAATTTTACTGAGGCCCGGGGGGGGGGGTAGTCTTTTGCCAAGTGACGTTGCCGCTGCCTGAGACCCTGCTCCTTGTGCTTTCCCACCGGAAAGCATGCCTCTCAATTACCTTCCACCAAAATCAGGAACAAGATTAATTTTTTAAACTATCAAGACTTGTGATTCCATAAGGGGTGACATTCAAAAAGCACTATGTAGCTATGTTTAGATGATTAGATGCATAAGTGTTTAAACGGAGAAGTATGAATTAAAAGAAAATTCGCAGGCATCACAGGGCCTTTAAAACATGGATAAAGGGGATTGGCTGCCTGGCTTGATTGACAGGCGGAAGAGAGTCATGTGTAAAGCGTGCTGCTCTCTTCCGCCATTTCTAGCAGGTGATGTAGAGGGTGAGAAGTATGAAAAGGTGGCAGACTAGAGCAAGACAGCAAAAAGGTGAGGAGGGGCTGGGAGGTGAATGTTTAACACTATTTTTATTGATGCGTGGACATGCTCTTAGTCTCCAGTTAGGCACAAAGTCCCAGTAGCCTAGGAATAGATAAACATTTGGGCTGGACAATAAAAAAACCTCTACTCCTGAAGGTGTTGTGTGGGAAAATTTTCCCTGGCTAGTGAGACAAGTTCAGGGCCTGGCTTTGGATCCTGCTGGTGGTTGCACACTTATTGGTGTGTGTGTGTGTGTGTGGGGGGGTGCTGGGAAAGTTGATAAAGGAGTGGAGAAAGGTGGATCTCCCCCTAATTGAAGCCATTAAGGAGAGGCGCAAAGAAACGGGGTGGGTAATGGGCTTGTGGCGGTACTTCTGTGGACAGCCAACGCCTTTTGGTACGCCGCCGACTGAATCTCAGCGGCTCCGCCTCAGACGGGGGGGGGGGGGGAGAGAGACACACACACAGTTCTGCGCCTGTCGGGGACTGCCTGCCTTGCGGTGCCGTGTAACCTATCCCAACATCCATTGTGGGGCTTTCTTTCTTTCTTTCTTTCTTTCTTTCTTTCTTTCTTTCTTTCTTTCTTTCTTTCTTTCTTTCTTTCTTTCTTTCTTTCTTTCTTTCTTTTTCTTTCTTTTTCTTTCTTTCTTTCCGCGCTATCCACTCCCCTTCATGCACTCCTGACATAGACGGAGCCTTGCGCGGCACTTTAAATTTCTACAGCGGACCTCGAACAGAAGGAAGCTGGTGCCGCGGCCGCCTCTAGGCGGCTTCCCTGTCAGGATCTGGCTCCGCCCGTCTCCGTTCGGCTGAGCTGGCCAAAAAGTTTCTTGGTCGGCTGCGGAAGAAGCTCCCGAAGGAACAGCCCGGAGATGAGTGTTGGTCCCCGCTAGGGGCGCTGCGAGGAGGGCGGGGCTTGGGGCAGGTTTCTCGCAGCGTCGCTTCTTTGCAGCTCCTGGGGGGAAGGGAGAAGTCGCCGCCGGGTGCGGCGGTGCGTTTCTCTCGTCGGGATTAAAGCAGGGGCTGCATGAGGCGAGTTGCGACGGGCCAGTTGTTGACCAGGCGTTTCTCTCTTCCTGCCGCCTTTGGGTCCTAAGAGCCGCCTACTATGGGAGGTCGGTGCTGCTACTGTTGCTTATCCGCAGAGGAGCGCGAGAACGAGCGCCTGAACCGGGAGATTGACCGGCAGCTGCGCAAGGATAAGCAAGCCGCGCGCAAGGAACTCAAGTTACTGCTGCTTGGTAAGACTCAGGCCCGTGGTGTGGGAGTTGCAAGAAGAAGATGCTCCATCGCTTTTCTTCTCTGGCAAAGCAAGGAGACCTTAATTTGAGACCTTAATTTGGCCCCGTTTTATTTTAATTCAAACCTACCCTCTAGCGAGGATAAAGCGTAGGTCTCTGGGCATATGCAGAAAGCATTTATATACTATGATATGATAATCAAGTAGTCATAGGTCTATGACAATTATAGGTCGTCCTGTATAGTATACTAGCCTTTCTCAACTTTTTTTTACCTTTGAGGAACTCCTGAAACATTCTTCAGGCTTGGAGAAACCCCAGAAGTGGCACATTTTGTGCAAAATAGGGTTGGGAAACACAGCTTGTGTACATTCCTACCTGGAGCCCCTCCCCTTCCCACCTCCTTAACTCCATTCCATATTCAACAAAATAGTCAAGTTACAGGTGCCACTTGATTCAAACTGAGTTCTATTCCTTCAGACTAACCTGGCTACCCACCTGAATCTATTCCAAAAGGAGTATAACTCAAGACAAATTCAGTGTAGTATGGTCTGATAGTAATCACCAAACCAAAGTTTTTTGTTGTTGTTGGATGGACCAGTTCACACAATTGCTTTGTGTATGAGGTCATTTTTCTCTCCCTTCCTGATGGACCTTCATCTGAGAGTAGATTGTAAGAATCCCATGTGTGCCCTCAACAAGCATGATCTGAACATTTGTTTCACAGTGAAAAAACTTAAGAGAGCTGTGCAGAATGGTTTGTAAACTTGTTTCTTCTCTTGAGTCAAATGTGTGGTGTTCTACAGCTCATTCATTCATTTATGTATTTTATATTCTGAAGGTCCTGTCTAAGAAGTAGATTAATATATTGGTTATAATATAAAATAGAAATATCAGTAAAACATCATCAATATAAAAACAGTAAAATAATGACTAATAAATACTCTGTCTCCTTCCACCAGCCATCTCCATTCACCATCAGACTGTCAGCTCTGAGTTGTTTTTCTTTGTGTTTGACAGACATCTGCTTTGTCTAGTTCTTAAGAGATTTTTTTAAGTTGATGGGGAAAATGTGTCTCTCCCCAAGTATATTTTAGTTCCATCAGCTAATTTCAGTGTGCTGTAAGAGAAGCAGCTGAGTAGGAACTCAGCATTTATGTCTATTTTCCAAACATACTTAAAGTAAGTTCATGAAACTTGCCAATTTACAGCCTGAATCCCGAATGCCTTCTCCTGAAAATCAGCCTATCATTTAGTGGCACATATTTTAATGTGCTTGGGTTTGACCATTTTTCAACCTGTTTTTATGCATGTTTCCTTGCAAGTAACTTTGCTGTGTGCAGTTGGACTTGCTGTTAAGTAAATAGGCATGGAATCATGTGGTTAGTCTGCCAAATTAAAGTTACTGGACTTTGATCCCATGGCTTTGATACTTAAATCCCTGTTTGTTGGAAGAAGTGTTCTTAATTAATTGCAGTTTGGCTCTAATCCTGTTTTTATCACACCAATTTCACTTCTGACAGCAGTTGTTGTGCTGGAATGTTGTGCCCCACAGGTCTTTTCTAAAATTGTAGAATGGCTGAAAACAACATGATTAAGGACACATCTGCACAGCTATAAAAGGGTTTTTATTAGCAATAAATTTGTTACACAAGGTTGTAAAATGGTGCAGAAAGAACACATCCCACTTCTTGTTTAGCACTTACAAAATAAAAATCATGGTATATTAGTAGTGAAATGTGTGTGTCTAAGGGATTACCTTGCTCAGTATGCTGTCCGGAGGGCATTGCACTCAAACACCCATGCGCTGGTGATCCCTGGCCCTAGAGATGTCTGCCTGACCTCAAACAAAGCTGGGGCAGTAGAATGAGTTGCCAGCTGAGATCCCGGCCCTGATGAAGCTGTCAGAGTTTTGCAGGGCCTGCAAAATGGCACTCTTCCACCAGGACTGTAGTTGAGTCCATGACAGCCTATAATGTTTCCCTTTCCCTACCATTCTGAGCCCCCCCCCAAAAAAAAAACAACTTCAAGCAAATGAACAGTCTGATGGTGAATGGAGATGGCTGGTGGAAGGATATAGAGTATTTATTAGTCATTGTTTTATTGTTTTTATATTGATGATGTTTTACTAATATTTCTATTTTATATTGTAACCCATGATTATAACCATCCCCGAGCCCATTCACAGGGAAGAACAGTATGGAAACATAATAATTGATGATGATGATGTTATCCATTCAGTCGTGTCAGACCCTCTGTGATTCTATAGGAAAGCCTTCGCCATGCGCCCCTGTCTCTGACTGCTTCTTTTAGTTGGTTCCTGGTCATCCCTGTATCGGCTTGGATTGTGTCGAGCCAACGGATCCTTTGGCGACCACATTTCCTTTTGCCTCTGATGATGGCAAGCATTAATGATTTTTCTAGCGAGTTTGATCTCATGATGTGTCCAAAGTAAGTGAGCTTTAGCCGTAATATCTTCCCTTCTAATGACATAGTTGGTTTGCTCCTCTCTAAAACTATCTTGTTGATAACTTTGGCTGTCCATGGTATTCACAGCATTCATCTCCAACACCATAATTCAAAAGCATCTATTCTCCTCCTGTCTTCCTTCTTCAGCTTTCGCATCCATAGGTTGTTATGGGGAAGACAACGGCGTTGACTAGCTGACACTTTGTATTAAGGCTGATAGCCTTACTCTTCTATATTTGGTTCATGCCTAACATTGCGTTCTGGCCCAGTGTTATTCGCCGTCTGATTTTACGGCTGCATCAATCACTTTGATTGATCATAGAGCCAAGAAAGATGAAATCATCAATACATTCAATGTTCTCGTTGTCAGTCATGACTTTGGTGCTACTGCCAGTAGTTGTCATGATCTTGGTCTTTGGTATTTAGATATAGTCCCATCTTTTCATTTTCTTCTTTTAATCTCTTTATCAGGGTCTTCAGATCATGCTCCGATTTGGCAAGGAGTGTTGTATCATCTGCATAGTGGAGATTATTGATGTTACAACATCCAATTTTGACTCCGATCGTAGATTCTTCCAGATTAAACTTCTGTATAATTACCTCATAATTATAATTATAAATATATACAATAAATAATACAATAATAATGCAATAAATAATACAGTAAACTCCTTTGTGGATGTAGGTGTTCTTTTCCTGTGGTGTTTTGAGACTAAGCAGTAATGCTGCTTTTCCTGGCATATGGACAGAATGAGAAACATAAATGTAGATTCTCTTCTTGTAGTCCACCAGTGGGATCTGTGTTGTGCAAGTGGCATGCGGTCCTCTGGTACTAGGCAGTTTCTCTTCATGCTAAACAAACTGCATCTTTCTTTGAGTAGAAAGTACTTAGTGCTGGAGAAATTGCTTGGGTCAACGTAGAGCAAATGTAGGCTCCAAAGTATAATTAAACTTTTTTAGGATAGGTGTGGTACTTCCCCCTCCCCTCACCACCACATTCTGCATATAGAGAGCTCTTTCTTTAGGAAAAAAATCATAATGGTCATAGTTCTTTAAAAAAAACCCTTGGCTTTTTATATTCTGTTAACTTGGATTCTTATGTGAATAACATGGAAATAGAAGTCATAATTCTTTTTGGGAAGGGTTTGAATTTGGTAACTTAAATATTAATGTTGCTGAGTATCAACATTTGCTAAAGGCTGTTGCTGAAGTAAATAACTAAAAGCAACACCATTTTCTATTGTTTCTCATGCTGAACAATTCTCTTTTTAGCTATAGAAAAAAGCAAGAGTTCAGTAGCGCCTTAAAACAAAGTGGCAGCTGTCGTGAGTCACATCTTCAGAAAGCTCTTACCTTGCCACAAATTTTGTTAGTCTTTAAGGTGCTACCAGACTCCTGTTCTTTTCTACTGCTATGAACAGTGTAACATGTCTACCCAACTTGATGTAATTCTCTTTTTGCATCAATGACTTTTTTTTTAAGTCTTTCCAAAGTCCTTGTTAAGTTTCTTTCAGAAATCATGCAAGTTTAGGAGAACTAACAGTTATGATATCTGATATGAAGTAAAATAAAATGAA
Organism: Paroedura picta; assembly: GCF_049243985.1. Classification (NCBI taxonomy): domain Eukaryota; kingdom Metazoa; phylum Chordata; class Lepidosauria; order Squamata; family Gekkonidae; genus Paroedura; species Paroedura picta. The sequence continues at coordinate 68,216,223 of NC_135375.1, forward strand.
ATGCTCCTCTCTTGTATAATCCCCATTTGTCAAGTGTATGGATTAAAAAAAAATCATGGCATATTGCAGTGGATCTTGAAGCTGTAGAACTGTCTTACTAAATAAATAAACACATTGTTTCAGCTCTTACATTTATCTTTCCACAGAATTATGACTTATTTGCACATACTGGCTTGTTTTTTAAATTGTCTTCTGCTTCAGCATGTCTGAAAGAGGGGGAAGCCACGTTTTCTCCACCATTAGTGCTTTGAAAACTGTACATCTCTTGGGGACTGGCAAGCCTGTCCTATGGTTCCATGTAGCCACCACATGCTGGAACCCAACTCTGTTTGAACTCAGAAGCTAGGCAGGATCAGGCCTGGCTAGCACTTGGAAGGATGACCTCCATCAATACCAAGGCCATGATGCAGGGGCAGGCAATGCCAAATCACCACCGAATATCTCTTGCCTGGCTGTCAGACCATCTTTGGATCTTCTGGCTAAAATAACACACATGCCATATGATAAATAAAAAGCTACTTGTTGGAGGAGCTAAAGGCTGAGAAGAGTCACCACTTAAAGTTACCGCAGGGCCTGCAAAAAGGAGCTCTTCCGACAGGCATTTGGTTGAGACCAGACGCAATCAATAGTGACTGAAAGGCCCCTGTTCCCCCCCTGCCCCCCCTCAGAATTCCACCAACATGCTCTGGACCTGTTTGTATTGTTGCATTGTTGTATTGTCTATATTATTTATACTGTTACATTGTTATACGGTTACAACCATTAGTTATTATTGTGAAGTTATTCACATGTTTATAGATTGTTTTATGTATTGTTGTTTGTTCTTATGTAAACTGCCCTGAGCCCCCGGGGAGGGTGGTATATAAATATAATAAATAAATAAATGAATTTGTATTCAATATAAGCTATATAAATCAATCATAGGTTTTGCCATTCTATTTCTGCTAGCAGTGGTAAGGGTTGAAGAAATATACAAAGCAGAATAGCTATTCCAGTCTCTCCTTGCTTACAAGTTTCATTGTATATTTTCTGCCCTTTTTCATGGCTTTTATTTTTTAGGTAGCTGTGAGGATTAGAAGTGAGAGCTGATATTCTCAGGGTATTGAATTGAAGATAAGGAACTGTCTTATATAGAGTATTCTAAATCCTAGTTCAGGCCTTCATTCTCCTTGAAGTGAATGAAACCAGAGTTCAAGTGATATAAGGAAATTCTGGCATGCAGAGTACAAACATAGAATTTGAAGAGGAGTGAAGAACCACACCTGAATTTATCACACTAGTTGAACTGTACTGACAACTTCAGAGGAAGCCTGAAAAAGGGCATTGGGTGTTGCATCACTGGAAACCTGCACCCAATAATTGCATAACTGTGCCCTTTGCTTCCACTAATTACATAACTGTGTTTTTCGCTACAAACAAATTCTTCCTTGTCACTATTGACATAGTCTTAATTTTGCTTGTAGAATTATGCTAGTACCTCAGCTTGCTCCAAGTAATTTTCTTTCTTTGTCACACTTGGGCCTAAAAATCTGCCTCTTTTTGGTCCCAAGCGCAGAAAGAAAATCTGTGGAAGAATTTTTGTTGTCGTCTCCCACTTTTCCTTGTCTAGGACGTCACTCACTGCACAGAGTTTCTCTTTTGGATTTTATTTGCTTCCTAAATCTTTTTTTTTTAATGGCTCATCTTTGTCATTGAATCCCAAGAGCGGTATATATCCTTTCCCTTTCGCTCCTCTCAACTTGTGGCATCTCTGTCAATTCCCTCTTGTTACTGTCACACATAACTTGGCAAGTACAGAATGCAGCAGCCTATTTCTTGACAGTGGTGAGCTTCTTGGCATATACTAGTATATATCTTGGAACAACTACAGTGGCTGCTGTTTGTTTCCAGATTCAGTTTAAGGCCCGGATTCTAACCTTTATAGGCCTTTATGACATATCTGAAGGCCTGCATTCTGCTTATTATGAGGTTATATGTGAACCACACTCCTCCAATCAGTTTCTGATCATGGGCACTCTCCTGGAGTTGTTCATTTGTCTTCAGCCCAGTCAAAGGTTTCCTTAGTGGTTGTGCTCATTTGGGGGAATGGCCCTCTGGAAGAGGTTCAGTAGGCACCTTTGCTGCCTATTTTTAGCAAGGCACACAAGGTCATCCTTCAGAGGACTTTTTGCTGAGTCTGATGCGAAAAGTGCATTACAGTAAGAAATTAACTGAATATTGGCTGCTTGTATCTGCCTTGATGTTGGTGGTTTATAATGGTAATTGTATTTTCGTATTTATTTTATTTATTTAGATTTTTATACTGCCCTTCTCTATGGCTCTGGGTGGTTTACATAAAACATACAGAACATTTACATGAAACAGTATCTATATAACAATAACAATATAACAGATATCAATATAACAAATAACAATAACATCTCAGCTCAGTATTTCAACAAACAACTTTGACAAGCCCTCAGTAGGTTTGACCTCTCAGTCTGTGGGGTGGGGGTGGGGGGTGGGGAGGACCTGTAGATGTTCCAAGTTGGTCGGTCTCAAGCAAATGTCTGGTGGAAGAGCTCAATTTTGCAGGCCCTGCGGAATTGTGGAAGTTCAGGCAGGGCCCTGATCTCTTTAGGGAGCTCATTCCACCAGGTGGGGGCCAGGACTGAAAAGGCCCTGGCTCTTGTTGAAGTCCGACATGCCTCTTTGGGGCCAGGGATCCATAGCCAGTTGGAGGTGGCAGAGCATAGAGCTCTTCTGGGGGTATGTTTTGCCATACTGGCAAATAGTTAACTCCTTGACTCCCTGGGGAAAGGCAGACTATAAATATCTTAATAACTTAAAATCTCTCTCACGTTGTCCTCCTGTTTGCTATCTCTTCTGGGCTTGATTATGTTAGGTTCTATGCGCTTGTTCACCTCTTGAAGTCTTATGGTTGGGCCTCACTCAAAGATCCTTGTCATTGATGTGTTGGTCATAGCTCGGAATTGATGCTTATATTGGAAAAGGATATAGGTAATGTTTCATGGAACCTTGTTTGTGTTTTCCAGTGAACATCTGAAGCAGTGCACCTATGATTAAAAAGTGGAGTCATGGTTGTGGGAGGAATGTGAGCTACCTACATTAGTTTTACAAGAACATTTTGTGTATATGGGTCTTATTTGGGAAGCAAATTACAGTTATATTGTCAGCTGATTGTCTGTGTAACAAGATCAGACCATTTGTGTGTTTAATTCTATATAATCACAGAAAGGTCTTTCTTAATTGTTACTGGAGATCCTTTATCTGGAGATGGCAGGGACTCAACCTGAGACCTGTTTGCAAGTCATGTACTCAGCCACTGGCAGAATAGGCCCAACCCTGCCTAACAGAATATATGTTTGACTTTCATAATGTTATGTATATTTTAGTTTTATTGGTCCCAGTAAAAGGTATTTCAAATCTTTCGGTGGACAAGCATACTTACCTAAATCTTTGTGTGTTTTGTTTGAACTCTTTTTGAACTTCTCTGAGGGTTTGAATACCTAGTCATTGTTAAATAATGCAGAGTGTGTCAGAATGCCATGTGACTGCATTCTTTAATAATGAGTCTTTTGTACTGAAATAAAATTTGTCTATTAGCTTTCAGAAATGCCTCTATGATGGGCTGTTCTGTAGGAAACTAGATATTGGCTTTGTAAGTTCTGATCGGAGCAGAAATTGCAGGAGCTCATGGAACAAGCCACAGCTTTCTGCACAGAAGCAACATGATTCAATATTTTTCAAAGATTTGTTTACATTTTTCTTTATTTGTTTCTTAACAATAAGCTCCACTGACTTGAGTTTTTGATGCAAACAATACAGTACATTTAAAATATGGATCACATCAGAAACATTTATTTATAAATAATAAAGTTAAAAAGCATATCACTAACAAAATAGCATTAAAAATTAAAACCCTCCAAGTTGATGCATTAATGTGTAGCACAGGGGTATCACATGTATAACAAAAGAGACAAAAATTTGGCCATAGCCTGTGTCAGTTCAGGGTTAACATCAGCCAACATTAAGGTTATATATGCTCAGAATGGGCAAAATCCAAAGTTCTTGTAATGAGGACCACTGATTACAGGATAGCAAAACATGATAAATAATTGCAGTCATGCTGGAGGTACAGAGATAGTCAGAGGATGGAATATTTACAGGGCTTTTCCACACATCATAAATTTAGCATCATGCTTAAAAGGTAAAAATGCTACATTCCGGCCGCTCTGCATGACATCGCCAACCTTCTGCGTCTGGCCTGGAAACTGCTTGCTATATCTGCCATTTTAAAGTGCGAGTTGGTGAATCCCAAAAGTGAATCCCCCAGCAGACAACCAGCAGGCCATCAGCAATGTCCTGCCTTTGCATCTGCCTCCCTCTTCTTTCTTCGAGGGGACGGGAAGTGCTATTAAAAAATGGAGGACAGCCTGGAGCAACGAATAGGCAGACAAGCATGCAGGCGATGCCAGAAATAAAAGAATTATTTTCTAAAGTTGTAACACAAAGCATGCCTCTCTAAAGTCCCCCCCCAAAAATAATCAGAAATGAGATTAATCTTTAAAAGCATCAAAAGATGTGTGATTCCATAAGGGGGTGGCATTCAAAAAGCACTATGCATCTATGATTATATGCATAGGCATTTCAACAGAGAAGTATGAATTTAAAAAAATTAACAGATATCACGGAACCTTTAAAACATGGAGAAAGGGGATTGGCTGCCTGGATTGTTTGACAGGCAGAAGAGAGTTGCGTATAGAGCTCATTGCTCTCTTCCGCCATTTCCAGCAGCAGATATGGAGGGTGAGAAGCGCAAAAAGGCAGCAGACAAAAGTGAGACAGGAAAAAAGGTGAGGAGGGGCTTAGAGGTGTGTTATGATTTAACGCTACACCATTCAGCTGGCATAATGCTATTTTTACTGATGTGCGGAAATACCCACAGATTGTCCCCTCGGTTCAGCTGTGGGCAATGCATTCAGCCTCCCAAGCATAAAGTTGCAGTGATTGCTAGGAACAAGATGTTTTAAATATGAAGGGAGAGTTGCAGATGGAGGGATTCTGTGAGTTAAGGTGGAGTATACGTTACACGCTTGGAACTCGGTGATGGTTCTGTCAAGTTTAATTTCCCTCGTTTTGATGTTTGCATTTTCATTACAGCGATCTTTTGAAGCAAGGGCAGGTGTCATGCCTGTGGTCACCACCACATTTATTTTCAGAGCTTCTTTTACTAGCTTCAGCCCAAAGGTAATTTCCAAATGTAGTATGGAGTAATTAGTGGCATAGTTGATAATGATCAAAATCACATCAAAATCACAAGATATCATAGTTCACATCAAAATCACAAGTTCACATCAAAATCACAAGATATCATAGTCCCATTGTATACGGCACTGGTCAGACCACACCTGGAGTACTGTGTGCAGTTCTGGAGGCCTCACTTCAAGAAGGACGTAGATAAAATTGAAAGGGTACAGAGGAGAGCGACGAGGATGATCTGGGGACAAGGGACCAAGCCGTATGAAGATAGGTTGAGGAACTTGGGAATGTTCAGCCTGGAGAAAAGGAGGCTGAGAGGGGACATGATAGCCCTCTTTAAGTATTTGAAAGGTTGTCACTTGGAGGAGGGCAGGATGCTGTTTCCGTTGGCTGCAGAGGAAAGGACACGCAGTAATGGGCATACAACAATATAGGCTAGATATCAGGAAAAGGTTTTTCACAGTCAGAGTAGTTCAGCAGTGGAATAGGCTGCCTAAGGAGGTGGTGAGCTCCCCCTCACTGGCAGTCTTCAAGCAAAGGTTGGATACACATTTTTCTTGGATGCTTTAGGATGCTTAGGGCTGATCCTGCATTGAGCAGGGGGTTGGACTAGATGTCCTGTATGGCCCCTTCCAACTCTGTGATTCTGTGATCAATGCCAGTGTGACTAAAAGTAGAAACCAACATTTTAATGCATCCATACTCCCATTAAGGCCATCAATATGTGATCGTTTTTCAAACCTAGAGTGTGTTGATGCCTGTCACTTGCTTGTAGTTACTCATTAGCGCAGTGCTTTTCTTGTTGCTGTTGCAAGATACACTAGAATTAAATTGAAATGTTCTATAATATCTTTATTTTTATTTCATTCACAACCCAGTGTAAAGAGTTCTTTTCATACTTTCAGAAAACAAAACAAAACTGGTTTAAATGTAGCAGAGGTCTTTCCCCCCAGTCTTCTTCTGGCTCTTACACTGCGTGAGTGCGATGCAAGAAGCGGCTGAGGGGCAAAGAAGCTTATTACATGAATTCATCTGTAGAAATATAAATCCAGAAGTTGGTACTATGACCATAACTGTTCATAACTGATCTTTTTAGGAAACCTTGAAAAAGCCCCAGGGTTGCAGAAAAATATGGTATCTTTTTTAAGAAGTACATGTTGAGATTAAAATAAAAGAAACAGTAGCTATAGATTTAACAAACAAATGCTCTCTCTGTGGCCATTGTGAGGGTTGTTAGGCAACCAGACCAGTAGAACCAGCCTTGGTTTCTGTCAATAAAAGTCAGGAGATGGGGGCAGAGTCCTTTCCAGGGATATTTTGGCCTTTGATGAAAGACTCACGGGGGCCAGGCTCACCAGGCTACTTGCTACCACCCATCTCGACTCCCCCAGCTCAGTGGCTTGATATTGTTCAATAAATATATTGGGAGTGTAGTGGCCAATAAAAGCCAATGTTATGTAGTGATTAGAGTTTCAGATTATGGACTGGAAGAACCAGGTTAGAATCCCCCAATCTGCCATGGAAGTTCACTGGGTTACCTTGGGCTTCCCTACTGGGTTACAGTCACCCATTCTTAACCTATTGTACCTCTCAGGCTTCTTGTGAGGATAAAATGAACATAAGATCCTTGCTGAATCAGACCACTGACCAGTTCAACATCCTTCGTCACATAGTGCAGCGGTCTCCAACCCCCAGTCTGGGGACCGGTACTGGACTGTGGATCAGTCGGTACTGGGCCGCAGCTCCTCCTCGTCCTCCTTCCCAGCTGCTGCCTCGGGGGCTGCCCTGCCACTCTGCCGCCGGCTCACTTTTGGTGCTCTCCAGTGGCTGCCATGGCTGGGGCTCCCCCTCGGCGTGGCACTGCACAGTTGCTCCTAGCAGTGGAGCAAGGGCTCAGGCAGCAGTGGCAACGTCTCTCAGCAAAAGACTAACCCCCCCCCCCCGGGCCTCAGTAAAATTGTCAAGCGTTGACCGGTCCCTGGTGATAAAAAGATTGGGGACCACTGACATAGTGGACAACTAGTTTTATGGATGGCCAACAACAGGACATAGAAACTGAAGCATTTTCTTGACATTGTCTCCTGGCTCTGGGATTCAGAGGCTTAGTACCTCTGAAACTGGAGGTTCCTCTCAGTCATCATGAATCAATCTAATCCTCTTTTAAAGCTGTTTATTCCCATGTCCATCACTGCATTTTCTGGCAGCGAATTCTACATTTTAATTACCCTCTGTGTAAAGTAGTATTTCTTTTTGTCTCTCCTGAAGCCTACTGCTCAAGTTCTAATATTTGGGGAGAGGGAGAAAAATGTCTCTTTTTCAACTTCCTCTATCCCATGCATAATTTTATAAACTCCAGCTGCTTTACTTTTTATAGCTTGGTTGTCTTTTTTTCTAAACTGAAAAGTCCCAGACTCTTCTGCCTTTCCTCGTATGGGAAGAACTCCAGCCCCCTAAGTCACCCTGTTCTATATTAACCTTTTTGAGATCTACACAGGGGCACTACAGTACTGGCCAGTCTATTCTCAATCCCTTTCCTAATACTCCCTAACACAGAGTTTTGCTATTTCATTGCTTCATCACGCTGGGCTGAATCTTTCATTGAGTTATCAACGAAGTCCTGAAGTTATTTTCCCCTCTCAGTCTCAGCAAGTTCAGACATCATTAACCCATACTTGAAATTTGATTTGTCCAATGTGCATCGATTTATACTTACTCACTTATACTTACTCACACTTATACGTTTGCCACATTATTGCCCTCTCACCCAATTTCACTTATTGCCCTCTCACTTATTTCATTTTGAGAACTTTCCTTTGATTCCTACTTTTTGTTTCCTGCCGTTTAACAATTTTTAATCCAGAAGAGAACCCATACTCTTATCCCATGACTGCTACTTAGGAATCTTTGGTGAGGTACCTTGCTAAAAGCCTTTTGAAAGTTCAGATATACAGTGTCTGCCAGATCACTGTTGTCTACATGCATGTTCACTTTCTCAAATAATTCCAAAAGGTTATTCCAATAATTCCAAAAGGTCTCTTTGCAGATGCCATGGTGATTTTCCCTGAACAAGCTTTGTCCCTCTGTGTGCCTAACAAGGCTATTTTTGATTACAGTTTTTACTAATTTGCCTGACAGAGACATTATGCTGACTGACCTGTAATTTTCTGCTCCCCTCTGGATTCCTTTTTAAAAACTGGCGTAATGTTTGCTACTCTCCAGGCTTCGGTAAAGCAGCTGAATTTAGTGACAGGTTACATGTACAGGTTAGTAGATCAATGATCTCACATATGAGTTCCTGATGGAGTGTGCATCAGGAACATGAGACCTACTGGCTTTTCTCTATTATGTCTAGAATTTTATTTCTGGTCACCTCAATTTAGCACAACTCTTGAGACTCCCTTCCTGAAAATAAGGGTCTGTGGCATGAGTTTGTGCCCCATGCTTTCCCAGTGAACACAGAAGCAAAGAAGTCATCTAGCTTCTCTGTCATCACCCCATCTTCCTTTAGCAATCCTATTATTCCTATGTTATCCAAAGGCCCCACTAGCTGGTTTCCTATTCCAGAAATATTTTTTAAATGTTTATTTGTCTTGATACTTTACCAACTCATTTCTTAAAACCTTTTTTTTGCATGCCTAATTATTAACTTATATTTCTATTGCCAAAGCCTGTGTTCCCTCCTGTTCAATTCATTGAAGCAGACCTTCCACTTTTTAAAAGAAGCTGCTTTACTTTTTATAGCTTCCTTGACTTGGATTGTTAACCATGCATGTCTTCTTTTAGACTTGGCAGTGCTTTTCCTCACCTCTGGAATGTATTCTATTTGAGCTTCAGTTAGTGTGGTTTTAAATGGTTTCCAAGCATCCTCTAATGATCTGACTCTCTTGTGTTTCCCATTCAACTTCCTTTTTAACTGCTGCTCCCTTTTTTTGTGAAGTTTTCTCTTTTGAAATCAAATGTTACCATATTGTACTTTAGTGGTAACTTTTCACTGACCTGAATGCTGAACTTAATAGCATTGTGGCAATTGTTACTAAGTGGTATAACAGCCTCTACATCACTGACAAGTCGAGACCGAAGTCCAAGATAAATCCCCTCTGGTTGGCTTTGTAACCAAGTCTTTCAACACAGTCATTTCTGATGTCTATGAATTTCATTTTTATGGCATGATTTGAGCACACATTACTTAGTCAAAGTGAGGTTAGTTGAAGCCTCCAAATATAATAAAATGACCTGTTTTATTCACCTACCTTATTTTCTTCATTTCAAGATCAGCCTTAAGGGATTGATCAGGTGTATGATAGTATGATCCCACTTTTAAGTAGCCCTTAGGGCCCAGTATTTCTACCCATGTTGCTTCTGTTGGGTGTGTGTGTTAATCCCCCTGATGTTTTCAAGTTTATTTGATTCTGTGTCTTCTTTGATGTATAACACAAGACCACCATTAACCCATCCCTCCCTACCCTGCTTATAGTGCTTATACCCAGGAATGAGTGTAACCTATAGGTTTAATTCAGGAAAAAATTGTTATCACCAAATATTACTGTTACTGTTACTATTGTAGTCATCCTGCTGAGCTGCGAGGGGGAGGTAGATATATAAATAAATATTTTTTCCTATAGTCCATCATGTTGTTGAAATAGAGATGGAGGGAGGGGGTAATGATGTAAGCTGTTTTGTGACCCCATTGTAGATGTAAGTGGTGTCTAAATGAAGTAAATAAATATAGCTGAAGATGGGGGGGGGCTAAATAAGAGAATGTTGGATTGGGATGTTGAGAATATGGGGACTGTTTGGAGGAGGGGAAGAAAGTTATCCAAATCATGAATTCATTGCTTCCATTGCTTTATTGTCATATGGCATCATATGGCTTAATTTACATACGACACAGTTTACTAATTTACCATAATCTGCTTTTACCTTATATCTACACAGTTATGATGGTTGTTCATTAATCTGAGGAAGAGTGCATGCACTCAAAAGATCATGTCTTGAATAAACCTTTGTTGGTCTTAAAGGTGCTATTGGACTCTTATTTTTATTGTCACCAGTTATTTTAATGGGATTTGTGTGTGTGTGTTAGGTGCGAAGTCATGTCCAACCCATCGCGACCCCATAGACAATGATCCTCCAGGCCTTCCTGTCCTCTACCATTTTTCGAAGTCCATTTAAGTTTGCACCTACTGCTTCAGTGACTCCATCCAGCCACCTCATTCTCTGTCGTCCCCTTCTTCTTTTGCCCTCGATCACTCCCAGTATTAGGCTCTTCAGGGAGTCCTTCCTTCTCATGAGGTGGCCAAAGTATTTGAGTTTCATCTTCAGGATCTGGCCTTCTAAAGAGCAGTCAGGGCTGATCTCCTCTAGGACTGACCGGTTTGTTTGCCTTGCAGTCCAAGGGACTTGCAAGAGTCTTCTCCAGCACCAGAGTTCAAAAGCCTCAATTCTTTGACGCTCGGCCTTCATTATGTTCCAACTTTCGCCCCCATACATTGCAACTGGGAAGACCATAGCCTTGACTAAACACACTTTTGTTGGCAGGGTAATGTCTCTGCTTTTTAGGATGCTGTCTAGATTTGCCATAGCTTTCCTCCCCAGGAGCAAGCGTGTTTTAATTTATTTGCTGCAGTCCCCATCTGCAGTGATCTTGGAGCCCAGGAAAATAAAATCTGTCACTATCTCCATTTCTTCCCCATCTATTTGCCAGGAATTGAGAGGGCCGGATGCCATGATCTTCGTTTTTTTGATGTTGAGTTTCAAGCCAACTTTTGCACTCTCCTCCTTCACCCGCATCAACAGGCTCTTTAGTTCCTCTTCGCTTTCTGCCATTAGAGTGGTATCATCTGCATATCTGAGGTTGTTGATATTTCTCCCTGCAATCTTGATCCCAATTTGTGACTCCTCTATTCCCGCCTTTCTCATGATGTGCTCCGCATACAAGTTAAAAAGGCAAGGCGACAGTATACAGCCTTGCCAAACTCCTTTCTCAATTTTGAACCAATCAGTGATTCCATGTTCAGTTCTCACTGTTGCTTCTTGACCTGCATATAAATTTCTCAAGAGACAAATAAGATGCTCTGGTATTCCCATCTCTTTAAGAACTTGCCACAATTTGTTGTGCTCCACACAATCAAAGGCTTTAGCATAGTCAATGAAGCAGAAGTAGATGTTCTTCTGGAACTCCCTAGTTTTCTCCATGATCCAGCGTATATTGGTAATTTGATCTCTAGTTCCTCTGCCTCTTCGAAATCCTGCCTGTACTTCTGGAAGTTCTCGGTCCACATATTGCTGGATCCTAGCTTGTAGGATCTTGAGCATAACTTTGCTAGCATGAGAAATAAGTGCAATGGTGCGGTAGTTTGAATATTCTTTGGCATTGCCCTTCTTTGGGATTGGAATGTAAACTGACCTTTTCCAATCCTGTGGCCATTGTTGAGTTTTCCAAATTTGCTGGCATATTGAGTGTAGAACTTTTACTGCATCGTCCTTTAAGATTTTGAATAGTTCAACTGGAATGCTGTCACCACCACTAGCTTTATTTTTGCTCAGACTTCCTAAGACCCATTTGACTTCACATTCCAGGATGTCTGGCACCAGGTCAGTAACTACCCCATTGTGGTCATCAGGGATGTTAAGCTCTTGTATAGATCTTCTATATAATTTTGCCACCTTTGTTTAATCTCTTCTGCTTCTGTGAGGTCCCTACCATTTTGGTCCCTTATCATACCCACCTTTGCATGAAACGTTCTCTTCTTATCTCCAATTTTCTTGAAAAGATCTCTGGTCCCCCATTCTATTGTTTTCTTCTATTTGTTTGCACTGTTCATTTAAGAAGGCATTCTTATCTCTTCTAGCTTTTCTCTGGAATTCTGCATTCAATTGGGTGTATCTTTCTCTTTCTCCCTTGCCTTTCACTTCCCTTCTCTCCTTAGCTATTTGTAAAGCTTCCTCAGACAGCCATTTTGATTTCTTGCATTTCTTTTTCTTTGGGATGGCTTTAGTTGCTACCTCTTGTACAATGTTACGAACCTCCGTCCATAGTTCTTCAGGCGCTCTGTCTATCAGATCTAATTCCTTAAATCTATTTGTCACCTCTACTGTATATTTGTCGGGGATATGATTTAGTTCATACCTTTGTGGCCTAGTGCTTTTCCCTACTTTCTTCAATTTAAGCCTAAATTTTGCAACAAGAAGCTGATGATCTGAACCACAATCAGCTCCTGGTCTTGTTTTTATTGACTGTATAGAACTTATCCATCTTTGGCTGCAGAGCACATAGTCAATCTGATTTCTGTGTTGACCGTCTGGTGATGTCCATGTGTAGAGTCGTCTCTTGGGTTGTTGGAAAAGAGTGTTTGCTATGACCATTGTATTCTCTTGACAAAATTCTACCAGCCTGTGCCCTACTTCATTTTGTACTCCAAGGCCGAACTTGCCTGTTATCCCGGTTATCTTTCGGCTTCCTACTTTAGCATTCCAATCCCCCATGATGATAAGTACATCATTTTTTGGTGTTGCTTCTAGAAGGTGTTGCAGGGCTTCATAGAACTGATCAACTTCATCCTCTTCAGCAACAGTGGTTGGGGCATTGACCTGGATCACTGTGATGTTGAATGGTTTGCCTTGCATTCAAACTGAGATCATTCTGTCATTTTTGGGATTGTATCCCAAGACTGCTTTTCCTACTCTCTTATTGATTATGAAGGCTACTCCATTTCTTCTACGAGATTCTTGTCCACAGTAGTATACCTGATGGTCATCTGAATTAAATTCACCCATTCCTGTCCATTTTAGTTCAGTGATTCCTAAAATGTCGATGTTCAGTCTTGTCATTTCTTGTTTGACCACGTTCAGCTTGCCTTGATTAATGGATCTGACGTTCCAGGTTCCTATGGAATAAGTCTTTACAGTATCGGACTGTCTTTTCGCCACCAGTTCCCTCCACAACTGAGCGTCCTTTCGGCTTTGGCCCAGCCGCTTCATTCATTCTGGCGCTACTCGTACTAGCCGTCTGCTCATCCCCAGTAGCATATTGGACACCTTCCGACCTGAGGGGCTCATCTTCCGGCGTCATATCGTTTTGCCTTTTGGAACAGTCCATAGAGTTTTCATGGCAAAGATACTGGAGTGGTTTGCCATTTCCTTCTCCAGTGGATCACCTTTTGTCAGAGCTCTCAGCTATGATCTGTCAGTCTTGGGTGGCCCTGGACGGCATAGCTCATAGCTTCACTGAGCTACGCAAGCCCCCTTGCCACGACAAGGCAGCAATCCTTGAAGGGGGTTTAATGGGGTAGCATTTATTTACTATCAACAGTGTGTCAGGCAGCATGTGTCTATATTGAAAGCTTATATTGCGAAACAAAGATAGGAAAGAAAGGCAACTATTGACAACTAAATGGTAAGGAGTGTTTTGGATGGCTATGTTGGAACTCTAGCTCCTGAACTGAGCTAGGTGAGAAAGTTCAAGAAAGGCTTGGAAGGAGCAGAGACTCTCAACTGAGGGCATATTCAAATGCAAGTCTTATACTGACTTTGTGTTAAATCAGCTTCTAGTGCAAACATTACACAATACATTAACAGCAATGTATATTAAGCATCTTTTCCAAATCCTCTACTGCATTAGCAGGAGGAATGCAAATATAGATTATACATAGTCTATGTTCGGTTATCCTGTATCCTGAAAAATTCTGAAAATACTCAGGATTATCCGGGAATGCCAGATAGCCACAGTTAAATGTTTTTTATTTGTTTGTTTATAATTGGATTTCTATACTGCCCCTTTTGGGATTACTGACTTGGGGCAGTTCACAAAATAAAATTATAAATGACCTAACTGCAATCAACAATAAAAACAAAACAATTACAATTATTCTACGAGTGCATCAGCTGTGGGTTTTAAATTCTGCCTCCCATCTCCTATTCAGGGGGTAGATTACTTTAGGGAGTGCCCATAGGATGGCATTTCCCAACCCTAACCCCAACCCCAGCTTTTCAGTTGTAGCCTTTTTTACCTCTGTTAGAAGGAGAAATAACTGTATCAAATGCTTCCCTGAGATATTAAAATGCTTACTGAAGACCATAAAGAGAGCTATGGTGTGTTTCCTTGGTAACAATAAAAAATGGTTAGTGTTTCCACTGAGAATGAAAGTAGCTTTCGATATGCTTTAGGGGTGTATGTTAAAACAGTAGAAGCTTCAGTAAACAAATCTAATACTATATATCAGTGGCTCAAACGCGCATGTGCGGCCCTGCTTCCCTCTCCCCCCCTCCCGCAAAAAGAAGCTTGCCGGGCTGCAAGCTAACTGGCCGCTTTTGTGGCTGATTTGCTTGCGGCCTGGGAAGTTTCTTACTGCGGGGGGGGGGGCGGGGAGAGGGAGCCAGTGCCCGGTGCCAGGGCCTTTGCGGCGCGGCATTGGGCCACGGCCCGGTGGTTGGGGACTACTGCTATATATGATCCCCCCGGGGTTGGGAAAATCTGATGCATATTTCAAATACTAGAGTGGTTCAGGACTAAAATCCTCACTCAACCCCAGAAAAGACTTTCACAGGGGTAGACATACAGTCTACCTGTTTCCACTATCACAATGAAAACAAAAATGAATTCATTAAATGCACTTTACTGAACAGAGAACACAAGTAGTCACTGTCGGTGCCAATGTAGATATGCAGGTTTCTGTGTGAAGGACTCGGCTGTGGGAGATATTGGGGTAGGCATTTGTTTTTCCTCAATCTGGTTATACCCCATCCAGAGTGGCAAATGTGATTATGGTTCATATGTAAACCACTTTATGAATGGGGGACAGGAAATCCATATAGATGGGGCCCCAGTGGATGTAGCTTTTGGGATGCATTTTGAAAGGAAATTGCCACATTACTGTATCTTTTAAAATCTTGTTCACAAATTACAGTGAACTGCATATAATGTTTCTTTATGAGTAATTCACATGATACTTTAGATGTGTGTATAGATGAACGTGATTGAAACCACACATTTATCCAGGTGGTAGACTCTGTTTTCATTTATTATACGAGCACGTTTGCACCTTCTATCAAAATAGGATTAAGCTAGGATCCATGATGTGAAACCACAGTTAAGAGTAACTGTAGTTAATAAACCAGCCTCACATCCTACTTTCAGATCCTAGTTTGAGGTGGCGGGGCCAATACTGATGGAGCCTTCTGCCATAAAGCAGCTTTTAGCCTCGCTGAGTGTTCTGACTGAGCTTTGGGCATTAAGGCTTGGCAAATCAAGCAGGGTCCCACATTGTGGAACTCACCCAAACAGATTAAACATACCAAGTGTTCATCAGTCTTGGTCATCTTCGTCACAGTGGTAGCAGATTTCTTGAAAAGAGCCATGCTGTCTCCAACTATCTACACTCTAAAACTAGATAGTCAATAAGCTAGTCTCTAAAACTTCCTCTCAAGCAGCGGCAAAGAGAGAACTGAGGGAACGAGGGGCCTAGCTCCGCCCAGTTAGGTGGGAACGGATACTCGATGCTGATTGGAGGAGACGCCCCAGCCTGTCTCTATGCTAGTAAAAATCTTCCGGCGGCTGGCCTGTGTGCCTGTGCAGTTCCCATATGGGATAACACTGGACAATGTTGACGAAGCATAGGTAGGGTTGTGTTACACGTTTGGGACAATAATTAGTTTAGTTAAAACATGGTTTCATGGACGACTGAAGATGGCGCCATAAAAAAGCTGGACTTCTGTTCAGCTCTTAAGCCATTCCGAGGATCAGGAGCTTCTGCACCTGGCTGACCTGAGCAGATACGCAAATCTGCTCACCGGTCGCCCCAGGAACCGGAGGGTCCTACAGATCCGTGGGGAGATAGGAGGACCGAACTCCCCGGATTAATAGCGGCCTGTGCTCAAGGTCACGATGGCGTCTTTGTCGCAAACAACTTTACAAGCTTGAAACGACCAGCTGACCTTACATTCTTCCCAGACCATCATTTACCAGATCGACAGGAGCAGAAGCTGACAGAAGCTGGAATCTGCAACAGTAAGAATTGAAAGCTTTCTGGCTTTTCTCTCTCTTCTCCCACAAGCTCTTCCCTCCCCCCCCCAACCAATTCACAAGAGAATTCCTTCTGAGTGAGAGACTCCCAGCTAATTATACCCATTAACCAAACAAAGAGAGTGCTTTGAAGATTTATTGGTGAAAGTTCAGTGGGGGAATTTGACTTGATACGGAGATCGACAAACTGATAATTTGGGATCGCTCGTGCTCCCGCGAGACCTCACGAGACTTTCTGTTTATAGTTTGTGACTGCCTAGAACTATGGAAGAATTAACTAAGGCACAGCATTTCCATTTGTTATGCAAAGGAAACTCAAAGATACTGAAAGCAGTCAATAAGCTGGAAAAGGAAATTCGTGGGACTAAGGGGGAGCTTTTGGATGGAGCCCATGGTCCGGAGAGACCAGCTGATGACGTAGCTCAGCTAACAATAAATCAAGTGAAACTTCAATGTCTGGAAGTTAATCAACTGGAGGGAGAGAGTGCCAGAGATGTAAAAACCCAAAGTACCTTTGAAGAACCTGGGAAAACAGATTCAAGGAAGGAAAGTACCGAAAACCTGGAAGTCTATTCAGAGCAGGAAATGATTTGGACCAGCAAAATAAAAAGAGTCTATTCAAAAGTGACAGCAACTAGGAAGCTATCAGGAGATATTCCTGTGCGACCAGAGGAAGAGATCCAGATTGACAAAGGATTCAGAGCCTCCTCAAAGGCGACTACAAGCAAGAATCAAGTAAGAGATTTCTTTGGCCCTGACAGAAGGACAATCAGAAACACTCTACTATGGAAAAAAACACAATTTCATTTTCTGCGACCACCTGAAAGATGAGCTGAACAATGGAGTATTCTCCTGGCTTCCTGTGGGTAAAATAGCAGCAGTAATTTTTAGGACAGGTCCAATATATGAAGGGAACTGACTTTATATCATCTAAGACAATAATAGAATATATCCTTATAATAGATTATACCCTCCTATGTATCAACAACTACTTTGTTAAGAAAGGTGGTAATAGCTCCTAGATCAGGATTAATATGCGATGGGAATTGAATATGTATGTCAATATGTATGCTAAAAGACAAACCATATTTCATAGGCATTAACAAAACGGCAGTAGTAATTCTTGGGTCAGGGCCAATTTATGAAGGAGACTGACCTAATATCATTTAAGATAATAACAGAATGTATTCTTATAACAGATCATACTCTCATATGTATTAACAATCACTTGGCTAAGAAAAATGGTAAAAACTTCTAGATTAGGAATAATATGTGATGGGAACTAAATATCTATGTTAAAAGAGATGGCAAACCATATCAGCTGGTCGCTTTTTCTTCACAATTTCTCTGTAAATGCTTTATATAATAATAAACAATAAAATTATTCTAAAAAAAAAACATGGTTTCATGTTCTGCCATTTTCATCATCTGCAGAGAGCACCGACAATTCACTATTGGTAAAGGAATTATTATGTATAGGATTAGAGTCTTAGTTGGTAAAGAGCCTGTTCTGATGCTTATTTTATATCCCCATTTATTTGATTTCATGTCTTCTACAGTGGAAACCAAGGCTTCTTAGATAGACTTCCTAATTGCTCCCCATTCAAGGTACTCTGCAATGTTATTCTGTTGGACAATGCCCTGTTACCCTGTTCTTAACCAAATAAATTCAAAGACCTTTCCAATTGTAAAAATTCAAATCAGTTCTTGTGATAATTTAAATTTCAAAGCTCAGAGCTTTGTTTTCTAATAAACATGTACTTGTGTGCCCTGAGGCTTCTTCAGAAAGTCCTAACTCTCATTAAAACAATGCTGAGTTGAGATTTTCCATGAATGCCTTATTTCATTGTGGCTGATGAATCCCAATGAATAGAGAAACAAAGGGTCTTTATTATAGGATCTGTATTCTTGACATCAGAGAAAAGTGGCAGAGCTTCAAAGTCCTTATGAATCTGTCACTACTAGGTTGAACAATGTGCAGACAGATTCTGAGTTGCCTTTAAGGTCACAGTGTGGGAGCAAAGCCCTTTCTGTCAGCATGTTTGGTTTATTAGAGCACAATTACTGGGAGATAATATGTATTGATACCTAAAATGAGCTATAGAAGGACTTAATGGCTTTTATACCAACCCGCTGTGACACTTCTAAAGAGGCCCCCAAAGTGGTAATGAATTAGAATTTTGTTTTGAAAATGTGACGAGTAGATGAAGAAAAATAGGAGGCTACTGTATCTGATATCTTTGTTGACCTCTCTATTTATGCCTAAGTGATGGGTTTGCCTCAGACTCCAGGGAAGAGTAGCACCTGGATCCTCCTTGTTTAGCTTTTAGTACATCTCACACTTCTTATCCTGAGAAAAGGAGCTAAAACATTCACTCAGCAACAGGGACTAATACTGGGAATGGGGAGGGGGATATATAATTTGCTTTTTTCATTGTAACCTGCTTTGAGAAACAAGAAAAATATACTCAGGAATATAATACCTGAATAGGCTCATTCTAAATATTTCTCATTCTGGATCCTCCTATGCAACTCAAAGTATCTTTTAGATGTTTTGTATTTTGTTTCCTATTTTCTTGGATTGTAGTAACAATCTAAAAATTGCTTTCTTCAAGAAATTCAACTTACATAACAGCTTTGCCTTTCCCTTCCTGCTTGTGGCATTCAGGTGTCCCAAAGTGGCATACAACTGTTAGAGGCCATCACTTAGTTATACTTTCCGTATGGCTGGGCTGAATTATTTTAGATCACGAATGTTAATTAGAATCAAATAAATATAAGTTTTTCTTCTAAACTGTGAATAGAAACAATGGATACTTTGACTTAAAGATGCAAGTCATGACTGAATATTCTTCCATGGGAAAAATGACGTATTGAAGCTAAATATTCTACTACAGTCTTCTTCCTGAATTCTGATTTTCTTTATGTATGGAATTTGGGGGGGGGGGGGACGGGAGGTTGCCTCCTGTATGGAGAAGCATTCAGTCATATTAGTCTGCACCTGCAGTCTACAGTGGTTATAGTCCGGACATGGGGTTATAGGCAGTAGGTGTAGTCAAACTGCGGCCCTCCAGATGTCCATGGACTACAATTCCCATGAGCCCCTGCCAGCAGGAATTATAGTCCATGGACATCTGGAGGGCTGCAGTTTGACTACCCCTGAGCTAGAAGATAGCCTTCACCTAGCTTCAGCCATAGGGTTGATTTCATAGTCCTGCTAATCAGGGGAAAAGGACAGCCATGCAAGGGAGAAGAAGGAAAGTTAAAGGAATACATCCACGAGATAGCTATACTGTATGCACAACCAGGAATAATTTAACTTTTGGACATGTTTTAAATAGCCAGTGAATTCAGCAGTACTTGTTAGCTTATTAATTTCAAAATGTTTAAAATAATTTATACACTGTAGTAAGAGAGGTGTGTTATTCAAAAATTGATTTGTTTTTAGTTATTCAGTGTTTTTGCAATGGGTTATTTTGTGACCTCTAGTGGTGACATGGAGGCAATGCTGTCTGTTTGTATGCCCTTTTTAAAATTGCAACATTCCAGTTCTGTTTTATGCTGATGACAGTACTTGGCTTTCCCAGACAAAAGCTGGTCATTAAAGTTCTCTTGGAATAGTGTATTAAGGAAGACTGGAAAATAAACTATTGTAAAACTAAATAAATTGTTTTCTCTCAAAAAAGGTGTCTCCATTGTTCTTGGGACTTTCGGTTTTTGTGAGAGAGCATTGGCCATTTTGTTTTGGGACCTGGGAATATATGTGATGAACTAAATTGCTAATCTTGAATTCACTCTAAACATCTTCAAATAATCTTGAAGTAGTTCCTGAAAACTCTCTTCCAAATTTTGCCTGCTAACATCTTCTGTTATGTGCTATGTCCACAGTCTTTGTTGGGCTACATGCCTGTTTCTTCTGGACTTTTGGTGACTTGAATTGGGAGTGTTTTTAACAGCTCCAAAATTATCTCGCTGAAGGTATACTAATGCCAATATAGAGAAAATTTACTCCATCCAAAGTTGGGGGAGATGGGGAGGTCAGTTGAGAATAAGATGGCTTTTGCTGGCTAAGGTTCCCTTTTTATTAATATTTCTTTTTCTGACTTATTTTCTTTCATTTTTATCTTAATAAATTCATAAGCCTTTGGCTCACTTCAAAGGATGTGTAGGAATTACAATTTATTTTGGTAGGCTGGCATTCTTCCACCTATGTTTGACATATCTTGTAAGAGAGCTTTGAAAGTTTATGGACGATTAGTCGCAGTGGGTGATTTATGATGCTGCAATAAACTTTTGAACTGTGTTTAATTATATTGCAGTTTTAAAGAAAGATTATTGAACATATTTTCTTAGTGGATTGACCATTTGAGTGTCCTTTCTCCCCCTTTTCTGTTCAGTGGGGGTGTTCTGCCTTTTTTTTTTTTTTTTGAAGGGATCAAGGTGTGATCAAGGTGTGATCTCTGGTGAGATGCAGAAAAAAGGAAGTTTGGCTGATTTGACAATCAGATGGCTTAAAAGGAAGTTGTAAATTTTGGATATTATCTACCCGACTATTACTTTTGATAACTGCATATAAAATTTATGTGACAATTCAGGACCTTGGTTTTGTTTGTTTGTTTATTTATTTATAGTTACATTTACTTGCTTCTCTCTCTTCGGGGACCTATGGTGGCTCACAACAAGCTGGCTTTCCTTTTCCTCAGAAGTTGGGAACCATAGAAGAATCAATATTTTAGAAAATGAGAATATAGCTGCTGGACAAACCCTATTCCCTTGACTTATATGTTACTGTTTCATTTGGGGTGAAATATAAGTGAATATAGATTCTGAAGAGCCGAAAGATTAAATATGTACATACATGCATACATACAGACATGCGCACAAGCACACATGTTTTTTCTTTTTTTTTCTTTTTATATTACTTTTAATTAATACCAAAATTCATTTTTTCCTACTTTTTGTCTTCTTGATTTTTTAAATCCTTTTTTCCCTTTCCCTTTCTTTCCCAACCCTTCTGTGCATTTCATGATTAAATATTCACCTTTCTTGTTTCTTGTGTTTTCTTGCAGGTACAGGGGAGAGTGGTAAGAGTACATTTATTAAACAAATGAGGATAATCCATGGGTCTGGCTATACAGAAGATGATCGGAAGGTCTTTGCAAAATTGGTTTACCAAAACATATTTACTGCTATGCAAACTATGATCAGAGCCATGGACACTTTAAATATACAATATTCATCAGAACAGAACAAGGTAGGAATCCCCCCCAAATCATACCCTAATTTCTTCTCATTGCTATTTATTTATTAAGTCAGGAGTTAGAATAACAAAGCAAACTCTGTAGTTCTAGAACTTCAGAAATGGGGTTGCAGCAACATTGGTCAGTTCTATCATAAGTACTTCCATAGCTTATATTTATAATATCAAGGGACAGCTTTAAAAAAAATGAGTAGTCGTTTAAATACCTGAGTTCTATCACTGAAGAGATTAGAGTTGTGATCAGGGAGATTCATGTGTTAGTGGCCCAGTCCCGGTTTGCACTAGATCTGATCTTAGTAGTTGGAATGTAAGGAGGAAAACTCTTTTTCACTCTCTCTTGCTTCTGTTCTTAAAGGAACTCCTGGTTTAGGTTTTAAACCCATCTTATAGGAGTACCCTCATAACACAGACTCTGGACAGTGACACTTAAACAGCTGTTAAGGGATATACTGTGAAAAATGGAAGAGTTTCTTAGCAAGAGCTGAAAAATTAGAGGGAATTAAATTGAAAACAAAGCTGATTGAGAAATACTATAAATTGGTTTGCAGAATCAGCCAATATAGAAGTCCAAATAATATCAAGCATAATATCAAGCATAATATCCAATACCAAAATATTTGTGTTAAGAACCAAATATTCCAGTCAGATTGTGTTTACACACATATACTGTGCGGTATGTTCTACTCAAGAAAGGAGAAACAGATGGTCAAAATGTGTTGCAAGAAGATAGAGGATCAGCCATAGCAAGGTTCTAGACAGAGGTGCCCTTTCTAAGAAAGGGCTTCAAACTTCTGGGCAAGCAGATAATCCAAAAGTAGATCTGAAAGGAAATGGCAAAGGAGAACCTAATGCTATGTGCAAGAGGAGGATTTTTCTAAGAATAGTTTTTGGAAGGCAGAAGCTTTATTTGGGTGCAGAATCATGGTTTGGAGACTTGTGCTAAATCTGGCTGTGGACTCACTTACTTGTGGTGCATGGTTGCTATTGCTCAGCTGTGCCTAGTTTGGAAACCTCCTTCTGAGGTTGTGCATGGGGAGACGGCTGCCATAGAGCAGTGGTCCCCAACCTTTCTGAGGTTGGGGACCGGCAGGGCATCGGGGCGCGGCCCGTGGCCTGCGCGGGCCATACCCACGCAGCGGGCCGTGCCCACGGGCCACACCCACACATCGGGCCGCACTCATGGGCCGCGCCTGCGGGCCGCGCCCGTGCATCTGGCCACGCCCACACAGGCGCGGCCGGCCCTGAGTCCCTCTCCCCGCCCTCCCGCAGTAAGAAGCTTGCGGCCTGGGAAGTTTTTTACTGCGGGGGGGCGGGGAGTGGGAGCCGCAGCCCGGCGCCATGGCCTTTGCGGCCCGGCACCGGGCTGCGGCCCGCAGGTTGGGGACCACTGCCATAGAGGGTGAGGTGGCTGACAGGGACACCAATAGAGGCTGATGCCCTTGGGCTTTTCCTTCCTGGTGGTCTGGTGGATAGGCCAAGATTGACAGACGTGTCACTCAGACCCCCTACATCTTGGTAATTCTTTTTCTGTGTCCCCCCCCCCCCCCGATGATTTGTGCCTTATACCTGAACTGCTGTAAGGTCTTAAATTTTTTAATTACTTTTAAAGTAATTAAAAGGGGGTGGGGAAGCCCTGCCCCCTCCCTGGATTGGCAGTCATCCTCCCATTTCCCCATTGAGATGAATCAAAAGGAGTGGGGAAAGCCACATGCTGTGTTGTATGGAAGCAGAAAATAAATTGCTGTAGGTGGAAAGAAAAGGCAAACACTGTGTAGAAGGAGCCTTGTAAAAGGTGCAAGAAATGGCCAAATGAACAGGCTGTTGAATGCACATATCCCTTTGTAAGCCCTCCAATCTGCTCTTCAAAGGGAGGGGGAATTGCCGAATCTAGTGGTCTATTCATTGTGGCTGACTACCAGGAGATGGTGTATAGGATTATTTTCTTTCCTCCTTTCCCTATATTCCTTGTGTTAATTTGTTTTTGTTAGGTGCGAAGTCGTGTCCGACCCATCGCGACCCCATGGAAAATGATCCTCCAGGCCTTCCTGTCCTCTACCATTCCCCGGAGTCCATTTAAGTTTGCACCTACTGCTTCAGTGACTCCATCCAGCCACCTCATTCTCTGTCGTCCCCTTCTTCTTTTGCCCTCGATCACTCCCAGCATTAGGCTCTTCTCCAGGGAGTCCTTCCTTCTTATGAGGTGGCCAAAGTATTTGAGTTTCATCTTCAGGATCTGGCCTTCTAAAGAGCAGTCAGATCTCCTCTAGGACTGACCGGTTTGTTCGCCTTGCAGTTCTCCAGCACCAGAGTTCAAAAGCCTCAATTCTTTGACGCTCGGCCTTCCTTATTAATTACAGTGTTAAATTACTGTGTTAATTACAGTAGTGCAAATAAACACCATGAGGACATTTAGTTGCTAAGGAGAGTGATAAGAAAAGTGATAGGATGTTGTGAGGCTGTGCTCCATCTTTGGAACACTGCATTTTTAGTCTATTTTACTTTAGTCTTTTGGATTTTGTTCTCTGTTTAATCTAGCCTTGTTTTATTTAGTTTTTAATCTTTACCTCTCTCCCTCCTCTTTTGTTTCAGACTCAGTGCCAAAATCTCCTCTCCCTCCCTTGTTTGAATGGGATTGGATCGGTGTGAAGATTGAATAGATAAAAAGCATTTAAGGGAATTTTGATTATTAGTCTATTATTAGTTAGCTTGTATGTTTTTAAAATTTGCTTTTGCTTTGTTTTAATTTGTTTTAATTATTGTTTTATTTTATTTTAATTGTTTGCCTACCTGAGGGATTTTAACGTTTTTTAATTACCATCCAGTAAAAGAAATTTGAAGGCTGCATTCCATGCAGGTTTTATTTATTCTCTTCACAAGTTGTTTTAATTGTCATTAGCTTGTCTTGTCTTTGTTATCTTATGTTAAAACAGATGTTGTGAGTAGTAGGTTTTTTTTTAATAACTAAGGAGTCAAGTATATAATAGCACTCTTATCTCTACTCCTCTTTCCTTGCTGTCTTGCTAATTAGACCAGGGAGTAGTGAAATACTCGCTTTCCGAGGAGAGGAGAGGAACTTGGCTTAGCTGTTCTCTGGGTAGTTAGCTCTTGTGTATAAATGTGTTTAAGTCACAGAGCCTTTATTGTATACATCCTGAAGTTTAGATTTTCTGTTTAACTATATTTTACCTTGTAAGCTTTTCTTAAAGTATGTTTTGATTTCGATTTTCTTTTTCCCTTCTCCTTTTGGTAGATTTAATTCGACATACCTTTGAGAGATATAGCAAGCTCTGACGGCAAACCAGTTGTTATGAATGGTTTTTAAATTCCCTAGCTGCCAAATTAATCCTGCTATGGACAGAGATCAATTTGAGTTCTGTGAAGGTAGAACATATGAATGGTTCCCTCAGTGTTCAGGTGGACTGTCTGAGTGGTCAACAGATCTCAGAAGGGGAGTGGTCACTGAAACCCACAAACATTCAAAATCATAGCAGATCATTTTGGCACTCCAGTCACAGATCTATTTGCTACTTACCAAAACCATCTGTTTACCACTAATGAACAGGTTTCATCATCCCTTGGCAGAGAAGATGGATGCTCTGATTTACATTTGTTTGGCAATTCCTATTCCACCATGGGTACCCCAACAGGTCCAGTACCAGCAGGCAGAGGCCCTTTGGTGGCCACACAGACTATGGTATTCATGCTACAATTGTCTGTCCATCAACCTCTCACACTTCCTGTGACTCCTGACCATCTACTTCTGGGTCCCATTTGGTATACCCAGCCACAGTGGCACAATTTCACGGTGTGGCTATTGAAAGTGAAGCATTAACAGCAAGAGGTTATGCCTCTGAGGTAGTCAACATTATGCTAGACTCTAGGCTTCCTTCCACCACCAGAATATATAGTTGCACATGGAAAGCTTTCACTCACTGGTACAGAAGTAAGAAAAAACCCATTGTCTTTGACTTTATCAATCTTGTATTAGACATCCTAGCAGAAAGGCAACTAAGGGCCTTCGTGCAGCGCAGGCAGGTGGCAGCCCTGACCATGGTTATGGCCATCAGTCCAAAGGTTTCCCCTGACCATCATCTGCATATATGAAAATTTTTAAAGGACACAGCTACATGTGATCCTCCAGTATGACACTACTCTCCTACATTGTATGTACATGTGATTGATTCCACCTTAACTAAATCTCCTTTCGAGCCAGTACAAACCATCTCCCTAAGATTCCTTAAGAGCCTCTTGTGCCACAGAGTGGTAAGGCAGCAGACATGCAGTCTGAAAGCTCTGCCCATGAGGCTGGGAGTTCAATCCCAGCAGCCGGTTCGAGGTTGACTCAGCCTTCTATCCTTCCGAGGTCGGTAAAATGAGTACCCAGCTTGCTGGGGAGTAAACGGTAATGACTGGAGAAGGCACTGGCAAACCACCCCGTATTGAGTCTGCCATGAAAACGCTACAGGGCGTCACCCCAAGGGTCGGGCATGACCCAGTGCTTGCACAGGGGATTACCTTTACCTTTACGATTCCTTAGGATGAAGACACAGGCCCATTCCGCACAAGGATCAATGTGGCAAATTGCTTGCAGAAAGAAATAACGGAATTTAAAATAGTGGAATTCAGTGTGACGGATACCTGCCTTTATAGTGGAATCCAGTAGCGTTTCAATCGTTTCCCACAGGTTTCTGGTCTTGCCAAAAATCACTAGAAAGGAAGCGATTTTTTTCATGCTTTGTCCTGCCCCTGGCCGTCAATCCAACGAATAGCCAATGGGCGGTTGTTATCATGCTCTGGAGAAGCCCCTTTCCCTTTAAGCACAGGTTTAAAAAAAAAGAAAAACACACGTTGCAACGAATATGCCTTGATTCCTTGCTTCCTCCTAACGTAGATACCCATCTAGCTGGCAGCTGGCGTGTGAGCTGCCGATTCATCGTTGCCACACTCCCCCGAGTGAACCCCCCCTGTGCACGGGCGCGATATTTGGCCGAAAATAAAGGGAACTTGCAAACGGGGCTGTGTTGTGGTTGGTGACTTAGGGGAGCTTTAAAGCAGCTCTGTGGAGGGACTGCAGCCGGAGAAGCCTCACTTGGTGAATGAAGGCTCGCTGGCTCGTTGCTCTCCGCTCGCTTCGAGAAAAAAAAATGGCGATCGCTTAGCCTAGTTCAGAGGAGAGAGCCAGGGAGAGGGACTTTGCTGAAACCGCAACAATGTTAATACACAGGTCTTTTTCGCTAGTGTTGCAGATTGCTTGCAAGAGTGTAGCGCTTTTTGGATGGTGAATCCACTTTTCTGGATTTCCCTTTAAGTGCTACAACGAATCGCTTTTTGCGGATGGGTTTCAGGAGTGTGGCAGATTGTGTGCGACGTCGTGCATAACTGCAAATTAGTAGCGTTTACAATTTGCCACACTCCTGCTTCATTTAACTTGTGTGGAATGGGCCACTGTTTTTGGTTGCCATCACCTTGGTACACCAGATGTCCAGATTAGACACACAGTTGGCCAAATTGGGACTTTGCATCTTCCACAAGGATCAGGTGGTCCTCAGAATGGATTCATCCTTTTAACCAAAGATTAATTCACCTTTTCATAACAAACAAGCGATTAACCTACCATCTTTCTGCTCCAACACTGTCCAACCTAGGGAAAGGGAATGGCACATGTTAGATGTGCAGAGATCATTAAAGGACTCCCTTATCTGAATGGAGGATCTGACAAAATCTGAGTCCTTATTCATTTCCATCTCACCTTCTACCTCCCAGTCCAAGGCAGCAATAAGCAGGTGTCTATGGGCATGCATCATAGAGCCCTACAAGGCACAGAGATGTACTGTCCTGAGTGGGATCATGGCTCATTCTGTTAGGTATGATGCACCTAACACAGCCTTTGTCAATAGCATATTGGTGCAAGAAATTTGCAAGTCCACTACATCTCTACTTTTGTCAAGCTACAAACTGGACACCTACAGTTCCGCCAATGCATCCTTTGGGAGGACTGTCTTGCAGCATATACTGAATGTAGCTGGTAATGCTCCACCCAGGGTTTAACCACTGCTCTGGGAGTTCCCAACTTAGATGTCCTCCACCTCAGAAGGAGAATGACCATTGATTACTTACCAGAAAGGGTCCTTCTCTTATGAGGTAAGGAGGACATCTTGCCCTTCCCAGTGTCTCCCTCCTGCCCCCCAAATGAAGAAAGCCCCATAATTAAATGGGAATATTTACAGGAATCTATGCTCAGTCCTTGTTGCTATCTATCTCTGAGGTGAGATTTGTTTACTTCATTCATACTTATTTTTGGTGTGGCTTCCTTTTCCTCTCCCCCATTTTGTCCTCACAATAACTCTGTAAAGTAGTTTAGGCTAAATGTATGTCCAAGGTTACTTGGCAATCTTCTATGGAATAATGAACGTTTGAATTCAGATCCTAAACTGGGGATTTGGGCTTGCTCTCCCAAATCTTAGACATTGACAAGATTGAGAGTAATTAACTCAGACCCATTGTTCTGCTCCATCATTCTCCTCTCAAGAATGGAGGTAACTAACAGCATCTTGCTTTTTAAGGTGAGGTGACTCACCATACCAGAAAAATACATTCCAATCTACCATTCCTGATTAGATTTCATTTTGCTATTCATTGCACTACATTACAATGACTATTCCGATCTACAATTCCAAATAAGAAATGCAATAAAATAAAGAGGCTGTATAGCCCTTCTTGGTGAGAATGCAGATGTAAGAACTGAATGGAATAGCATATGTAGTGAGACATGGTTTAATGTTGAGGAAGAGCGCATAAAAACATACCGTAATTCCTCACTATTTTTGTCTGTGAAAGATATCCAGCCATTGTGGATTTTACTCTTTTGAGAAATAAATTCAGAAATCTATACTTGCTGCTCCTTTGGACTTTTCTTTCACATTGCAATTAAGAACATAAGAAGAGAGCTGCTGAGACCATTAGTCCATCTAATCCAGCACCTTGTTTCACACTAATCCTCTTTATGTTAAAGAATGCTTAGTGAACAGAATGATGTTTTGCTCTTGCTTAGCAAGTTTTGTGTTTGATATTAATGCATTTGAGGTTTCAAACTGCTGTCCTAAATGAGTATATTTCAGGTCCTGTAGGAAGGGGTGGTGGTACTCAGAAATTAGTGTAAATGCTGTAATCATAGTAACTGTTCTGCTGCAGCTCAGCTATTGTGAGTTGTTGGGTACAGTGTTCAATACAAAAGGGATCTAGATAAAAAGTGCTGTGTTACCATGGCGACAACAGACTTTTTATTGAGAACTCCCGATATGTTCCCTTGGAGGCAAAAGGCAGATTTAGATGCTTAGATTGAACTAACCCAATCTTGATAGTACATATTTAG
This sequence comes from Paroedura picta, assembly GCF_049243985.1. Classification (NCBI taxonomy): domain Eukaryota; kingdom Metazoa; phylum Chordata; class Lepidosauria; order Squamata; family Gekkonidae; genus Paroedura; species Paroedura picta. The sequence goes on from NC_135375.1 coordinate 68,245,137, forward strand.
GCCAAGCCCCATTCATTCTTTTTTGAGATTTGGAGTAAAGCATTTATTAGCTCCAGTAAGCACAATGCTGAGCATTCAGGACTTTGACTCCAATTTTTATGACTCCAGAGCTTTTGGAATCTTGTCCAGGAAAAATGCTTCCGTTCCAGTTACCACAATTGTAACACTGCCTAATTACAATAATCTCATTGAATTTATAATGGTACTAGCTTCAAAGCCCGTTCCTAAGAACGGGCCTTGAAAGGGCCCCCTCCCCTGGCCCCTGGCCAGGCAGTTTAAGGTAGCCTTGGGTGGCAGCTCGCAGCCAAATCAAGTGGGGTGGGTGGGGCAGCTCATTAGCAGGGCTGGGATAGAGCTCCTTAGCAGTCCTTAACGAGCAATCAGCAGGCCAGGAGGCCCTTGGCAGCAGGCCCAGCCTAGCAGCAGGCCCAGCCAAGAGGCCCTCGTTAGGAGGCCCTTCACCATGATCCTTTGCCTAGGGCCTCTCTCCTTACTTGCTGCTGGCTCCAGGCACTGAGGCATCTGAGAGCAAAGAGGCTAGAGTCCAGGGATGGAGGGTGGGAGCTGCAGGCTTAAGGCCAATCAGGGCAAAGCTGGCTGCACCCTGATTGGCCCTATTCCAACTTGGACAGCCGGACACATCCCCTCCCCCTAGGCTGTTTTATAAATATATAGAGGAACAACAATGGATAAGGATATTGATGCTCCTGGGAATTTTTTTGAGGCCTTTTGCTTTGGGTTTGTGCCTGAACTGCCTCTAAAGTTTAACATCTCCATGAAGCCACTAGGAGTGACTCTAACAAGGGGCCATTAATATGCATGACACAACTCTGCTTATCATGACATGAGTCAGACCAATCAGACCAGTAGTCCATGTGGGAATGTGGCAATCCTGAACACATGCCTGGGGACATTAACTGGATGGAGTCTCCCAGCGATGACTCCACTGGCTCTCTGTCTCAAGTCCTGCTTTCTGTGTCCCCCCAGCCCCACCTCCAGAGGTGAGATGGACGGCAAGCAGAGATGGATTTCTTTCAGTAGTGCCAGCTTACTTATAAAATGCTTTCCCCCGTGCAGTTTACCTGGTGCCTGCATTTTTTTTAAGGCATCAGAGGCTTTCTGTTCCCTCAAGCTTTTAATTAAGGGGATGTTTTTTAAAAATACTATTCTAGTCTGGAAACTTGGTATAAGCTTTCTGGGGTCTATTTGTATGGTCTGGTTTTTATACTGATTTTTAATATCTTTTTATGTTTTGTTTTTATTACTTTTTGTTTGAAAGCCACTCTGCGCAAGGGAGAGGAGACTTTAAAAAGTCCCAAATGAATATTCTGATAAATTTTATTCAAGCTTGTTTGCATTTGACTGTAGACTGCATTGCATGGAATATACTTTTAAGGCAGGGGCAGGCAGACTCTTTGACCCAAATATCAATAAAATACAAGGTCAGTTTATTGTGGAAACAAGCAGATGCCTGGTACCCTGCCAGTACCACGGGGCTTTGAGATGGAGGCACTGGTAGCTGTCCAGGCCTTGCAGGCAGTGACGGGCCTAAGCCGAACCTCTTGCCTTCTACACTGCTAGCAGCAGGGGCACCTTGGAACTGAGCTTTGAAAAATGGCCCAGTGTGCCTCTCTTCAGTAAGTGTTCCCTGATTTATGTCATGGACTTTCATATGGTTGATAGAATTGTGCATGTGTTGTTTGATACAATTTGCTGTGGTATCATGACTCACTGAAACAGTATTGTAGGAGAACGACTGCCTTTGTTTTAGCAACTGTTGTGAAATATCTACTGCTAAAATCTGGCTGAGGTATATTTTGTTAATGAACCCTACGTTTCTAAGCCTTAAATTTTTGCCAATAAACAGAGCAATATGAAACTGTCTGCCAGTCAAACTGGCTCCCCCTCCCTCTAGAAACCCACTTGACCTGGCTGCTGCCAGACTGTCTCTCTTAGCTACAGGAAAGAATGCTTTCATCAGCTGCCCACTTCCTCTTTAATGCAAATGTCTTCTTGCTAAACTCACTCTTGAGCACCCTCCATTTGATAAGAAAACTAGAAGGCCACTTTGGTGCAAGTGAAAGCATCTACTAATTTAGATTTATCAGCAGATGTTTGTGTTTTAATGTTGAAATCAGCTCTTTTAATTCCATTTCCAGCACCTTGACAAGAGGTTATTTTATGTTGTGCAGGTACTTATAATTCTGGTGCCACCTGTTCCCAGGGCAAAGAAAAGCTATTGAGAAGGTGAAAAAATCAAGTTAGGGGAACAAGACTATTCATTCCCTTCCTCTCTGCACTCGTCTGTATATGCAAGAGAGACTTATGTCACTTTCCACTCACACAGAGTGCCTGCCACCCTCTCAAACCACTCTGGTTCAGGGTTATCAGCAGGTCAGAATGGCACAAGTGGCCCCTTCTTGTCTCTTTTAAAATCTACAGAGAGTCATGACCATTTGACATCTCAGGTCCTCACTCCCAGAGACATCCACAGACAAGTGATTCCAGTTCACTTTTATAATCAGTCCTCATTCACCAGAACTATTGGGGTTGGGACTCAAACACTGTTCCAGTCTCTCGCTGATAGCATTCATTCATAACTCATAATATAAACATAGACTAAGATATTAAATAGTGTGTGTGTTCTTACTATGGAGGCTCAGATCACAAATGTAGCTCAGGCATTTTACCACCTATGCAAGGTGAAGCTACTAGCACATTATTTGGCCCTGGAAGACCTAGCCACAGTGATCCATGTGATGGTCACCTCTAGGCTCTATGCAGGCCTACCCTTGGCTATGATCTGGAAATTACAGCTGGTATAGAATGCAACTGCACGGGTCCTAAAAGGAACCTCATGGAGGGCCTATATTCAACCTACCCTCCACCAACTGCATTGGCATTCCTAGGAGATTGCCTCTCCCAGTACATCCTCCAGAGAACATTGCAATCCTTTTTGGTCCTGGCTCTCACCTGCTAGAATGAACTACCAACTGAGATCTGGGCCCTGTACCATGATGCTCTTCCAAAGGCCTATGGTTGAGGCCAGGACAAAAATGAGAAACAACTATGGGTCTCCCTCCAATTCTGTATTGTTGTTCCCCACACAGAGAAACTTCCCACCAGAGGTTCTTCGGAATAACTCTGTATACAAATGCCAGTGGAGCAGTGAAGGGAGGAAATAGTGACAGAAATGTTTCAATTGTAATGTTTTAGCCCCATTATGCACGGGGATTTTAGTGCGCGTTCGGGGTGGAATGGCGGCGACTAAAATCACCGATAACGCACGGAGTCGGCTGCAACCAGCCGAAAAAGCCGCGTTAGCGGAACGCGGAAGAAAGCGCAGCTTCCCGGGCGACCAGGGCGCCACCAGACGTGGCGCCAAATTGACCGCGTGCATAATCGGGGAGGCCGGAGGGTCAGGGCAGCGCGACCACTCAAGTGGCTGCAGAAACTAATGGCATTAAGTATATTGTAAGCCATCCTGAGCCTTGTTGCAAGGAATATAATAATAATATTAAAGTATAATAATAAATAATTAATCATAGAATCATAGAGTTGGAAGGGGCCATACAGGCCATCTAGTCCAACCCCCTGCTCAATGCAGGATCAGCCCAAAGCATCCTAAAGCATCCAAGAAAAGTGTGTATCCAACCTTTGCTTGAAGACTGCCAGTGAGGGGGAGCTCACCACCTCCTTAGGCAGCCTATTCCACTGCTGAACTACTCTGACTAATAATAGAGTATATATTATATATCTCCAGGCCAGTCCTGGAGTCTTAAGCTTACTATTAAAGATTGTTAATGGACTGCTTTTGAATCTGTAATTGATGATATTGCATTGTATCACTTTGGAATGGTTTTATTATATTGTTATGTGAAAGATTATTATAGAGTGATTTTTTAAAGTCTAGTAATTTGTTTATACCTATACACAGTGGTTTAGTGTTTTTGTATTTCATGACGCTGTATCTCTTGTATAAATCTGTGAGACATTCAACACTATTGTAGTTGCCTAGCAGTGGTCACAAAAGCCAGTCCTTAAAGATTCAGGTGCTGCTTCTGTAGTGCTGGTGGGCCTAGATTTCAGATTTTTCTGCAAATTTAGGGTTTTGCTCAAGTTTGTTGAAAGATCTGTCTTGTCTGCCCATGGACTCAGCTTCTGGATTTAATTATCCACGGATGGGGCCACGCTGATAGTTAGATATAGTGATTAGTTTTGATTCCAGGCAATTGATTAAAAAGGGTAGTCTGTGCATGATGGAAAATTTGTTTCCCATTATGAGGAATGGGAAGCACTGCAGATTAAACTGAGTATAAATTTGTAACCTTCTCTTTATTCCTTTCTTCCCTCCTACTCAGGAGAATAGCAAAATGATTGGAGAAGTAGAGGTGGACCAAATAACAACACTGGACAAGAAATACATAGAAGCAATTAAAAAGCTGTGGGAGGACCCAGGAATCCAAAAATGCTATGACAGGCGGAGAGAATACCAGTTGTCTGATTCGACTAAGTAGTACGTATAATACTGTGATGCACTCCATTTAATTCTTATATTTTTACATTTTCATCCATTAAATTCTTATATTTTGACACGAAATGCATAGTGGTCTGTTCTCATAGCTAGTTTTTTAAAAATCCTTCCCACCTTTGCTTCAGTATTACTAAAGTCTGAATCCTTTGATTCCATTCCACCAAGTCTTTCTTTAACAGAGAAAAACTTCTCTCAAAAGAAAAAGATTCTACCAGAAAAAGTTGCTTAAAAAAAAAAGGAATGCATAGCACAGTGATCCTCAACTAGGGTTACTAGTAATACCAGGATTACTCCAGTTGGGGCATGGAGATTTTGATATATATATTTTTAAATAACCCAGGCAGGATTTAGGAGGACAGAGTGACTTTCTGCTAATCTGTCTGGTCTGTGATGGCCTTGTTGAATTCACACACAATGGAAAAGGGATGAGAGGGAAGAGATGAATCAGCTGCACTCCCCCTACTGTTTTCTTCCATTTCCCCCTTCTCAGAATTTCTTCTCAGAGCCCCACTGGCAGAAAATGACTGGAGGAAGGTTGTTGCAAGCAAAAGGATATTCAAACAGGAGAGGACTGTGTTGAACACCACAGCATCTACCCTCCAAAGCAGCAATTTCCTTCAGGGAAACTCTATAGACTGGAGAATATAGTCTGTAAATGAGCTGTAATTCCAAGGGATCCCCAGGTTCCTCCTGGAGACTGATGTCCCTATCCAAGAGCTACTACACCTGGATCCAGTGCATGGACTGCACAGCCTGCACAAGGATTCCTTGGTTTCCAGGTTTCCCCTTGCCCTGGCAGCCATTTCCAACCCTAGGAAATTATATTCTCAGGTCTGGTTAGTATTGCCAACCTCTTAGTGGTACTTGGAGATCTCCCAAAGTTACAGGTGATCTCCAAATTGTGCATATCATTTCTCCTGAGGAGAATTGCTAGTTTGCATGGTGAGCTTTATGACAACTGAAATAAATACTTCCTTGTTTTGCTCAGACAAAGTACTGCACTCACAAAAAGTAAAAAAATCTCTTATTCAACAAGCATTTCATTTTATGAGTGATGCAATTCACACTGTAAACATGTGACTTCCAGGGGCATGGCTGGGAGGGTTACTCAAAGCCTGAAGAATATTTCAGGGATGATTCCTTGGTCAAAAGATTGAGAAAGGCTGGCATAACAGGAGTCTTAGAAGTCAACAGATGGGATTAATAGGATCTGCCTTTATATAACTCTCTTTTTATTGGCACAATACTACTAACCAATTGTTCACTCTCCTAGTTAATGAGGAAAATAGTATTTCTCTGGTTATATCCATCAGAAATGAAGTTTCTTGCTTGAATTGTGAAAAATTCTGGATGGCCTTGGGCTAGTCACAGTTGTCTTATGGCTCTCCCAACCTCACCTGCCTCACAGGGTGTCTCTTGTGGAGAGAGGAAGGGTAGGTGTAGTGGTTAAAAGCAGCAGCTTCTAATCTGTCAAGCTGGGTTTGATTCCATATTCCTCCACATCCAGCCCGCTGGGTGACCTTGGGCTAGTCCCCAGTCCTGATAGTGCTGTTTTCAAAGAGAAGTTCTGTCAGAGCCGTCTGAGCTTTACTTACCTCACAGGGTGTCTGTTGCGGGGAGAGGAAGGAAAGGTGATTGTAAGCCCGTTTGAGACTACTTTGGGTACTCAAAAGTTAGGTACAAAAACCAACATTTTCTTTATAAATGTGATTGAGCAAGGGCACAGTTTCGTGCTATGCATTTTTTACAACTGGCCTGTAAGTGTGTCAGATCTTTTTGTTGTTGCCTCTTTAAAATGGTGGATTCTATTGTCCTTTAGCCATCTGGCCCTAACTTTTAACAACATGTTGTAGGTGCAAATAAGCTGGAATTGTTGTCAGGCAAGTGTCATTGCCCCATTGGCTTAGCTGCTATGCTTTCCTTGGATTAGACAGGCCTAGCCAAGATTCTTGCAGTGCCACACTATGGATATCATAGACTCTAGGATCAATGGGCAAAGTGTATTAAACCATACCGATTGTCTGCCACAATAATGCATTTTGGGTGCAAACTCTCTTACTGCTTTCAGAATTTTTAAAATAAAGGATTCCTCTTAGTTTCTAAGTACAATAGTTCATGATCTTTTAAGTGCTTCCATTGACCAATATTTATATTTTTTATAATTCCTGTAATGCTTTTACCCTCCAAACAGTTTCACACTTAGCTTGTTGCAGTCCTTACAATAACTGCCTAGGGTAGGACTGTCCTGTCTTATATTACAGATGTCGGCTGAAGGTAAGAACGAATGGCCTATCTAAGGTTGCTTGCTGAGTTTATGGCAGAGGTGAGATTGCAACCAGGGATTTCCCAATTGGGTTAGTTATAACAGTTTCTGTTTTTTGTGACTGTGTTATTTGAGCAAAATACATTGAAAATAGAGCACCGTTTCTTTTGCAGTTACCTCTCAGACATGGATCGTATTGGCATCCCATCATACGTGCCGACACAACAAGATGTGCTCAGA